>NC_069500.1:1019652109-1019724609 GCF_027579735.1 Bombina bombina | reverse complement strand
ACTCAAAGGCCAGGTGTGTTTGTCCTCGTGCTGTCTATACTGCACATGACAGCTTCAGACAAACACACTTGGCCTTTTATGTAATAGGATAATTAGAATATGTTCTTTGTATTCTTTGTATTCTTTGAATTTAAAATATATATTCCTATATTTTTATATAGTAATATATATTTTAAAATACATAGAACATATTCTAATTATTATTAGGTGCAATGGATCTACCGGCTTGGTACAATCTATCCTGGTGGACTGAATACAACCCCAGATTTTAAGGTACACCTATAGCTCTGAGGTATGTGGCACATACGTGGAGTGCATCCCTGGATGGCGGCGACTCTGTTTAGGTGCTAAATGGGTAGGGATCCAACTTGTTGGGGCCACTGCCCATTCTATGCCCACAGCACACGTGATTGGAAACATCATGTATCCCTCTCACTGTGTGGAAGTTCTGCTTCTCTTTGGTGGACACTCACTTAATACACGCTCTCAGAAAGTGCTATGTAGGATACCTACCAGTCGGCAAGGGTGAAATATATTATATTTGTGGACTCTCTATATACAGTGATATTGAGAAATGAGTATATGCTGTACAACTAGCCACTGGCATCAGGATACTTTCAGTATCCTTATAGGGTCTTGTTCTATGATACTGCTACAATATTATCTGATCCAAGTGAAAAGATTAGTATTGACCAACAATACGTAGGATGAAAGACTACTGTTGGGTACTATTACACAGGGTCCGGTATAGGTATACTATATTGTTGAGCTCTATTCAGTCTAAAATTATATATTTTTCTGCGATAGTTAGCTTACACTATCCAGCTAGACCTATAAAATATAGGGATATAACATATTTGCTACATTCTGTTACGATATAGTCTTTATGTTTCTTTTTTCCTTTCTCTCTTGAGATACTCACAGGGCAATTATGAATTTGATCATATTTGAAGTGATGTATAATCATCTTACCCTGTGTTATTATTTATACTAGATATACTGTGAAAGTATAAATATTTTAATGTGTATGTACTTCACATATATGTATAACCACTGTATTTTTTTACTACACATCAAGGCATATAGTGATACTAACTGTACCCATAGCAACCGCTCTGGTATAGAGTTGCTCTGATATCAGTTATTATCTTATCACACTTATGGATATAAGAAGATTGGATGTAGACCACATATGTTTGCACTTATTTATTTTTGAGCACTACGACAAATGCAGTTCGTTATAAGTAATTATCTGCACTGAGTAACGATATTGGCCATAACCATAACAACCGTGTAAACTTAGGGTTGCTCCGCTTCAGGTTTCTATCACGCTACATTATGGTGATGCGATGGTATCAAGTGAATGGACGGTACACTAGTTTATGTTTTTTGTGCACTATGAATGTATAAATAAGGACATCACTAATTTTGTTATATTTGATTTTTCATATTACCGGATATGATATACTTGTACTTCCGTACTGTTTTGGCGCCGTTTGGGTAAGAGGTTTGATTGTATGTTAATACTATAAAAGCTTTGTATTTTAACACTGTTGTATGCTGAAGAAGGCGACTAGATCCCCGAAAACGTTCCACATTAAAGTACTTGTACTTAAATTGATGAAAGACCTGTGAGTGCAATCTTTATGTCGTTTATATATATATATATATATATATATATATATATATATATAAATATCTATCTATACCTATATATAATCATGTATATATATGTAAGTATAGACAAATATTGTACCAAAATACCATCAGGTATATGTAGATATATTTATATATGACTAAATAGAACATATTCTGTTGTGTACAGATCAATAGAATATGAAATATTCATATTGTTAAGTTTATTTAGCTCAAATGAGAATATGCAATCGTGTTTGTGCAAGAGTGGTGTTGACTTCTATGGGGGAATACGTGAACAAGTATGCGTTTTCCTAACTTTGGATTTTTTTCACTTTTAATTTGTAATACGAGCACAACCCGACAAACACAAAAATCTTACTTCTAGCAAAATTAAATTTAAAACGGGAGCATTCAGTTGCGCTTAACTCATAATCTAGCCCTGTATGTGAGTATGTGTGAGAGAGATTGAGTGAGTGTTTTTGTGAGTGTGAGAGTGTCTGTGTGATAGAGAGAGAGAGAGAGAGAGAGAGAGAATGAGAGGGTGACTGTGTGTGTGTGTTTGGGAGAGTATATGAGTGAAAGAGGGAGAGCATGTGAAAGTCTGTGGGGGGGGGTAGAGTGTATGAGATGGTGTGGGAGTGTGTGCTTGTTAGCGTGTGTGTGAGGTTAAGTGTGTCTGTATGTGAAGGTGAGTGAGCAGTGTGTTAGAGGGTGTGTGTGTGTGTGTGGAGGAATGTAAGTGTGTGAGAGTATTTGTCTGTGAGAGAGAGAGAGTGTGTGTGTGTGTGAAACTGCATGTGTGAGAGTGTGTATGTTTGTGGGAGTGTATTTGAGAGTCTCAGTGTGTGTGTGAGAAAGATTGTGAGTTTGCATGTGAGAGACTATGTGAGTGTGTGTCTGTGTGTATGAGAGATTGTGTGAGTTTAGTGGAATGTGTGTGAGAGAGGGTGAGTGTGTGTTTAGTAGAGTGTATGAGTGAAAGTTTGAGAGGGAGAGTGTGTGAGAGTCTGTGTGTGGGATAGTTTATGAGAGAGTGTGTGTAAGGGTTAATGAGTGAGAGTGTGTGTGTGTGAGCGAGTGTATGTGAGTATGTGAGATAACATATATACACATATAAACACATAAATACATATGCATTTTTATATATATATATATATATATATATATATATATATATATATATATATATATATATATGTGTGCATTGGAGCCCTTTACTATTAAGTAGATGAAAACATGGAAATGCATATTTATGCAAATTTGATATTTAATATATGTTTTAACTATCGGCTAGATTTAGAGTTTGGCGTTAGCCGTCAAAACCAGCGTTAGAGGCTCCTAACGCTGGTTTTGGGCTACCGCTGGTATTTAGAGTCAGTCAGGAAAGGGTCTAACGCTCACTTTGCAGCCGCAACTTTTCCATACCGCAGATCCCCTTACGTCAATTGTGTATCCTATCTTTTCAATGGGATCTTTCTAACGCTGGTATTTAGAGTCGTGGCTGAAGTGAGCGTTAGAAATCTAATGACAAAACTCCAGCCGCAGAAAAAAGTCAGTAGTTAAGAGCTTTCTGGGCTAACGCCGGTTTATAAAGCTCTTAACTACTGTGCTCTAAAGTACACTAACACCCATAAACTACCTATGTACCCCTAAACCGAGGCCCCCCACATTGCCGCCACTCTATTAAAAATTTGTAACCCCTAATCTGCCGACCGCACACCGCCGCCACCTACGTTATCCCTATGTACCCCTAATCTGCTGCCCCTAATACCGCCGACACCTACATAATATTTATTAACCCCTAATCTGCCGCCCCCGCTATCGCTGACACCTGCATATTTTTTTAACCCCTAATCTGCCGCTCTGTACACCGCCGCAACCTACATTATACCTATGTACCCCTAATCTGCTGCCCCTAACACAGCCGACCCCTATATTATATTTATTAACCCCTAATCTGCCGCCCCCAACATCGCCTCCACCTACCTACAATTATTAACCCCTAATCTGCCGACCGGACCACACCGCTACTATAATAAATGTATTAACCCCTAAAGCTAAGTCTAACCCTAACACCCCCCTAACTTAAATATAATTTAAATCTAACTAAATAAATTAACTCTTATTAAATAAATTATTCCTATTTAAAGCTAAATACTCACCTGTAAAATAAATTCTAATATAGCTACAATATAAATTATAATTATATTGTAGCTATTTTAGGATTAATATTTATTTTACAGGCAACTTTGTAATTATTTTAACCAGGTACAATAGCTATTAAATAGTTAATAACTATTTAATAGTTACCTAGTTAAAATAATTACAAAATTACCTGTAAAATAAATCCTAACCTAAGTTACAATTAAACCTAACACTACGCTATCAATAAATAAATTAAATAAAATACCTACAATTATCTACAATTAAACCTAACACTACACTATCAATAAATTAATTAAATACAATACCTACAAATAAATACAATGAAATAAACTAACTAAAGTACAAAAAATAAAAAAGAACTAAGTTACAAAAAATAAATTTTTTTTTACAAACATTAGAAAAATATTACAACGATTTTAAACTAATTACACCTACTCTAAGCCCCCTAATAAAATAACAAAGACCCCCAAAATAAAAAAATGCCCTACCCTATTCTAAAATTAAAATAGAAAAGCTCTTTTACCTTACCAGCCCTGAAAAGGGCCCTTTGCGGGGCATGCCCCAAAGAATTCAGCTCTTTTGCCTGTAAAAAAAAACATACATTACCCCCCCAACATTACAACCCACCACCCACATACCCCTAATCTAACCCAAACCCTCCTTAAATAAACATAACACTAAGCCCCTGAAGATCTCCCTACCTTGTCTTCACCACACCACACACTCCCGATCTGTCCAGAAGAGCCTCTGAAATCTTCATCCAAGCCCAAGCGGGGGCTGAAGAGGGGCTGATCGGAACAGCCAATAGAATGCAAGCTCAATCTGATTGGCTGATCGGATCAGCCAATCGGATTGAACTTGATTCTGATTGGCTGATTCCATCAGCCAATCAGAATTTTCCTACCTTAATTCCGATTGGCTGATAGAATCCTATCAGCCAATCGGAATTTGAGGGACACCATCTTGGATGACGTAATTTAAAGGAACCTTCATTCGGACTTAAGACGTCGCAAGAAGAGGATGGATCCGCGCCGGAGGTCTTTAAGATTGAGCCGGTCGTCATTGGATGGAAAAACAGAGAAGATGCGGCTTGGATGAAGATGTTTGCCGGTCCGGATCGACTCTTCTGCCCGGATAGGATGAAGACTTCTGCCCGAAGATGGAATTCTTTAGCCGCCGCTTGGGCTTGGATGAAGATTTCGCAGGCTCTTCTGGACAGATCGGGACCCGGTGTGGTGAAGACAAGGTAGGGAGACTTTCAGAGGCTTAGTGTTAGGTTTATTTAAGGGGGGTTTGGGTTAGATTAGGGGTATGTGGGTGGTGGGTTGTAATGTTGTGGGGGGTATTTTATGTTTTTTTTTACAGGCAAAAGAGCTGAATTCTTTGGGGCATGCCCCGCAAAGGGCCCTTTTCAGGGCTGGTAAGGTAAAAGAGCTTTTCTATTTTAATTTTAGAATAGGGTAGGGCATTTTTTTATTTTGGGGGTTAATAATAATATGCAGGGGTCAGCGATAGCGGGGGCGGCAGATTAGGGGTTAATAAATATAATATAGGGGTCGGTGTTGTTAGGGGCAGCAGATTAGGGGTACATAGGGATAATGTAGGTTGCGGCGGTGTACGGAGCGGCAGATTAGGGGTTAATAATAATATGCAGGGGTCAGTGATAGCGGGGGCGGCAGATTAGGGGTTAATAAGTGTAAGGTTAGGGGTGTTTAGACTCGGGGTACATGTTAGGGTGTTAGGTGCAGACTTAGGAAGTATTTCCCCATAGGAAACAATGGGGCTGCGTTAGGAGCTGAACGCTGCTTTTTTGCAGGTGTTAGGTTTTTTTTTCAGCTCAAACTGTCCCATTGTTTCCTATGGGGAAATCGTGCACGAGCACGTTTTTGAAGCTGGCTGCGTCCGTAAGCACCGCAGGTATCGAGAGCTGAAGTGGCTGTAAATATGCTCTACGCTCCCTTTTTTGGAGCCTAACGCAGCCCTTCTGTGAACTCTAAATACCAGCGGTATTTAAAAGGTGCAGGGAAAAAAAAGCATGCGTAGCTAACGCACCCCTTTGGCCGCAGAACTCTAAATCTAGCCATATGCATTTACTGTAAATATGTCACATCCCATTGTTCTGTACATAGCAGAATATGGTCTATGTATTTTAAATATATATTCCTATATTTACAGTATATATATATATATATATATATATATATATATATATATATATAATATATATATATATATATATATATTATAATTATATATATATATATATATATATTATAATTATATATATATATATATATATATATATATATATCTTTATATATATATATATACCTATATATAATCATATATATATATGTAGGTATAGACAAATATTGTACCAAAATACCATCAGGTATATAAAGATAGAACATATATATGAACATATTATGTTATGTACAAAACAATGGAATATGAATTATTCATATTGTTAAATTTATTTAGCCCAAATGAGAATATGCAATTGTGTTTGTGCACGAGTGGTGTTGACTTCTATGGAGGAATACGTGAACACGCACGCAATTTCCTAACTTTGAATTTTTTTTACTTTTAATTTGTAATACGAATGCAACCGGACGAGCACAAAAATCTTACTTCTAGCAAAATTAACTTTAAAACGGGAGCATTAATTTGCGCTTCACTCATAATCTAGCCCTGTATGTGAGTGTGTGTGAGAGAGCATTTCTGTGAGTGTGAGAGTGTGTGTGTGATAGAGAGAGAGAGAGAATGAGAGGGTGACTGTGTGTGTGTGGGAGAGTGTATGAGTGACAGAGGGAGAGCATGTGAAAGTCTGTGGGGGGTAGAGTGTATGAGATGGTGTGGGAGTGTGTGTTTGTTAGAGTGTGTGTGAGGTTGAGTGTGTGTGTATGTGAAGATGAGTGAGCAGTGTGTTAGAGGGTGTGTGTGTGTGGCAGAATGTGAGAATGTGTGAGAGTGTTTGTCTGTGAGAGAGAGAGAGAGAGAGAGAGAGTGTGTGTGAAACTGCATGTGTGAGAGTGTGTATGTTTGTGGGAGTGTATTTGAGAGTGTCAGTGTGTGTGTGAGAGAGATTGTGAGTTTGCATGTGAGAGACTATGGGGCCTATCTATCAAGCTCCGTACGGAACTTGAGGGCCGTGTTTCTGGAGAGCCTGCAGGCTCGCCAGAAACACCAGTTATGAAGCAGCTGCTCGATAACCCTGTCCACCTGCTTTGATGAGGAGGACAGTAATCACTGGAATTCAACCCAATCAAGTATGATTGGGTTGATTGACAGCCCCTGCTGGTGGCTAATTGACTGCGAATCTGCAGGGGGCGGCGTTGCACCAGCAGCTCTTATGAGCTACTGGTGCAATACTGAATACGGAGAGCGTGTTGCTCTCCGCATTCAGCGATGTCTGTCGGACCTGATCCGCACTGTCGGATCAGGTCCGACAGACATATGATAATTCTAAATGATGATTCCAGGAACTCTTTGTTAGTTCTAGACAATTTTGAAGACAGTGTAGAAAACTTAATGTAGAAACTAATATTTCCTCTAGTCAAAACCTTTAAATGTACACAGAAAAATGAGAGCAAAGAAATGCAATATATAAAGTACATGAGGTGAACTTTGCAATCATGTTTCATTCAGAGACAATAAGGAAAGAAAATACCAGCAGCACCTCAGAATAAAAAGTCTTTTTTATTCACATCTCAAACATGAAAACAACTATGTTTCTATCACACTGACCTTAATCAATGACATGCTCATGGTCAGTATGACCGAAACATCTTTGTTTTCATGCTTGGGATGTGAATAAAGAAAACTTTTTATACTGAGGTGCTGCTCATATTTTGTTTTCTTATACTGTGGGGTTGAGTGCAGAGACTCACAGTGTGCACCAGTAGGGGCTTCAATGTGCTGGGCTAATTCCCTTTTATTTTCATTTGGAGACCCTAACATAAGTACAGTCCTTTAAACCATTGCTTTATTTTGAAAAGTGAGACTGGCAATGCAAACTTTAGGTTAGAGTGCAATCAGAATAGGGTCAGTCTCAACATCAAGGTGAGGTTATGTTTCGCCATAACAGCAGGCTAGCACTTAACAGTGGCTAGTACACTGAAGCTGATTCCACTGGCCTTTACCACCGCTGTGTTTAGACGCTGCACGGCTGTTGATGAATGCCTTTCTGTATCGGCTATGAGGTGATATAAAATCAAGGACAACTTCCAATATTTAAAAATTAAAAACGCTTTATTGTAACGCGTTTCTCAACCAAAACACTGGTCGTTTCTTAAGACAATAAAAAGCGGATATAAAACATTACAAATGATAACAATATATACACATTATGGTTAATAAAAATCGGAAGTTGTCACTCATACAAAAGCCAATAGATGGCCAACAAATCTTATTAAAAAAATGAGGGCTAAAAGAAATGTCAAAAGAATATTATCACAGGCGTTGTAAATTAACCCTTTTTGTTGCTGTTCTTAAGTTGACCCAAAGACGGTTTGTAAAATAAAAATAAAACATTTGTACTTGACATATTACGACTCTCAAATGCTAAATAAAAACTGGCTTTTAAAAATCTTTATAACTAATAAAATGATTTTTGTTGTTATATAGAATGAAATATCGATAAATATATTTATACACTGATGTTGGATATCATTTTGGTATAAAAAGAGCAAATTTTCCTCTTTATTCTGTATTGTTTTAATTATAAAAAATGTGTAGATAAAATTAAATTGCAATCTACAACTATATATCTGAAGTACATATGGAATAAAACGAACCCTCTTGACATATTCAGATTAGGATTCTACTATGTCAAGAATATGTCAAGAGGATTCATTTTATTCCATATGTACTTCACAGATATATATTTGTAGATTGCAGTTTAATTTTATCTACACATTTTTTATAATTAAAACAATACAGAATAAAGAGGGAAATTTGATCTTTTCATACCAAAATGATATCCATCATCAGTGTATAAATATATTTATCGATATTTCATTCTATATAACAACGAAAATCATTTAATTAGTTATAAAGATTTTTAAAAGCCAGTTTTATTTAGCATTTGAGGGTCGTAATATGTCAAGTACAAATGTTTTATTTTTATTTTACAAACTGTTTTTGGGTCAACTTAAGAACAGCAACAAAAAAGGGTTAATTTACAACGCCTGTGATAATATTCCTTTGACATTTCTTTTAGCCCTCATTTTTTTTAATAAGATTTGCTGGCCATCTATTGGCTTTTGTATGAGTGACAAGTTCCATTTTTTATTAACCACAATGTGAATATATTGTTACCATTTGTAATGTTTTATATCAGTTTTTTATTGTCTGAAGAAACGACCAGTGTTTTGGTTGAGAAACGCGTTACAATAAAGTGTTTTTAATTTTTAAATATTGGACGTAGTCCTTGATTTTATATCACCTCATAGCCGATACAGAAAGGCATTCACCAACAGTCGTGCAGCGTCTAAACACAGCGGTGGTAACGACCAGTGGAACCGGCTTCAGTGTGCTAGCCACTGTTAAGTGCTAGCCTGCTGTTTTGCACCGGTCACAGTACGGTGCCTGCATCTCTGGTAAGCACAACTATTACCATTACATCTTTGACTTCAAAACAAGATTACACTATAAGGCGCCCTCTTTTTGTTTTTGTCTTTTAACAGTCTACCTTACACTTCGGGATCAAGAGGAGCTGCCCTGATTAACATCTGTTACATCATCTATTATTCAGGAGTCATATATCTTTGACTATCTGAAACTTTTGTTACAAAATTCAACGTGCCCAAAACATCTGTGAATACAAACAGTACTCACAACATTATACATTTTTCAGCGCGCCTCTTTTTTTCCCCGTCTGGGATTATATTGATTATGTTTCACCATACACCTGATCTCCAGGTCAAGACACCATCTAAAGTAAAGACAGAAAGGCTTAGGGATACAATACACAGCTCATCTGGGGAATGCAACAAACATCCAGCTTGTATCCCCAATACTGTTAATAAAAAAAAAAGAAGGTAAGTGGATATTCTCAGCCAGAGTAACAAAGTTCTGACTAGTAAATCATTTGAACAATCCAATGGATATTACACTGGCATTATCCTTTTGAACTTTTGTTACTGCTGAATTGAATTTGGTAAATTAGAGACATTTGAATTTGGGAGTCGGTTTCCCTTTTAT
The DNA here is from genome assembly GCF_027579735.1 of Bombina bombina. NCBI lineage: Eukaryota > Metazoa > Chordata > Amphibia > Anura > Bombinatoridae > Bombina > Bombina bombina. Next base: position 1,019,714,601 of record NC_069500.1, on the reverse strand, counting down.
ATCTTTGCTCCACCTAGTTATACAGGAGCTCTTGCATTGTACTGTATGTTGCCTTCTATACTTAAAGGGCCATAATACCCAAATGTTTAAACACTTGAAAGTGATGCAGTATAGCTGTAAAAAGTTGACTAGAAAATATCACCTGAACATCTCTATGTAAAAAATAAAGATATTTTACCTCAAAAGTTTCTCAGTAGCCACATCCCATTGTAAAGGACTTCTAAGCAGCATATCAGTATGTCTGTCCCAGGAAAGCCGAAGGGACGAGCTTATGTGTCTTCTCATCTTATTTCCCTATTCAGTTTAAAGGAAGTTTGCTATGAAATCTCATGAGAGTTAAGTGAAATCTCATGAGATCACAGTAAAAGAGTTCATGACCTCAGCACTGCTGATGCTGATTGGCTGCTGTTCATTTCTTCATTTTTTATTTTTTTTTACCTGCAGCTGGGCTGCAGCTGAGTATAACTTTTTACACAGAACTTATTCTGCTGAGCTGAGGAGATTGTGAGGTAAAATATCTTCCTTTTTTACATAGAGATGGTCAGGTGATATTTTCCTGTCAGCTTTTTACAGTTATACTGCATCAGTTTCAAGTGATTTAGCATATGAGTATTATGTACCTTTAAGGATGCTATCTTTCTTTTCATACAGTATTTTGAGTATTAAAGGGACATTCCAGCCAAAATTTGAATCCACATGGATGCGTTTTACTTTTTTAAAAGAAGCATTTTTTGTCATATACATGTATTAGCAAAAATGCTTCTATTAAAAGCTATAGTTGTTTCAAAAGTCTATTTAAGTATGCAACGTGCAGCAGCATTTTAATCACAGCACTTGCTCAGAGAGCCTAAGGTGCTTGTACCATCGGTTAAACACTCAATTTGTTAATGGCCGACATGATACAAGTCCTACTGGGGCTCTGAGCAGATGCAATATTTAAAATAACGGTGCACTGAGAATATCTAGCTAGGCCTCACATGCACGTGCAGAGAAAAATGTTAACACTAAACCAGTGATAACTTTTACTAGAAGCATTTTTGAAAATACATGTATATTGCAAAGATGTTTCTATTCAAAGATTCAATTCTATTCAATTATTCATCTATTTGCATTTTGCTTTTGGGGACTGACTATATGGGCAAGTGCTGGATAGAAATATTCTATACTATATACTAAATTTCTTCTTTTAATTTATACATGTTGCATTGGAGCCCTTTGCAGTCAAGTAGATGTAAGCATATAAAATCAAATGTATACAATATTCATATGTAATAAAGTGTTATACTGTGTATTTACTATAAATATTTCAATTCCAATGATCTTCACAAATGTAAGTATTTTTAAAAGAATATTCCTATATACTGTGTATATATATATATATATATATATATATATATATATATATATATATATATATATATATATATATATGTATATATATATATATATATGTATATATATATATATATATATATATATATATATATGTGTATGTATATATATATATATATATATATATATATATATAGGTATAGATATTTATTTTACAAAAAAAGGGAAAAAAAAAATTATATATATATATATACTTACTTCTAGCAGAGTTAACGTGGAAATGAGAGCACAAACTATCGCTCCACTTGTAAATCTAGCACTTAGTAAGAGAGAGAAATTGGGGGTAGATAGTTATCTATCAATCAAATCAAAACAAACAGACTAAGTTTAAACCACAAGCAAATTCTTTTAAGCTCAGAATAACAATGTCAAACAACTAATATAATAAAGAAAATACCTAATAGGGAATCCTAGTTAGGAAATATAATACCAAGATGTCCAGGTAAAAAGAATAACAAATACACTATATGGCCAAAAGTATGTAGACGCCCCTACTAATTATTGAGTTCAGGCATTTCAACCACACCCCCCTAACAGGTGCATAAAATAAACCACATAGCCATGAAATCAAAAAAATCCAGCTTCCCTAAAATTTATTGGAATTGATAGGGGAATACAAAGTGGTAGAGGTGGTGATGAAGACAATTGTCTTTTAAGAAAAGAATTGAGGTGGATATATGTCCTTCAAACATTGTCCCCAAAAGTGCTAAATGAAGTAATAGAGTATGCCCCTTTTCTAAATTAAAAAGTTGAAATGTAGTAATTTTGAAATGTAGTGTACTTTTGAGCTATTTTGTATCACTTTTAAAGATATACAATAAGAGGATTTCTTTGACATATAGTATCTAAGTAATTTTGTTCATTCGACGTGGGTGGGAAAAATTGCAATTAGGATAAGTCAGTTCAGTGCGGTGATTTGACTACATGAAATTGAGTTTTCTGTGCTCAAAATATATGCAGGTATGGATATTTAAACTTGAAGTAGCGTTCCGTTACTATTAAGCTACACCCTCTATGCAAATTCTACCCTTGATAAGGGAGGTGAGAATACCTGTGCAAATTAGTCCTGACGAGGCCCCGAATAATCGCAAGGCATTGTGGGGCGAAACATACATCGACTATGATAAGGCCACGCAAAGAAACAGAGCACACCTGTGGCAGCTAAATGGAGGTTCCTTTCCTGAGTGAAGCACAAACCAGAGGGAGTGATGACACTCTGATCCGATATTGACCGGGAAACAAATTCGTTTTGGATAAAGCATTTCTTAAAGCCGTAGCGGTTGTTCACCTAAGTGTACAGGTAATACGCTGGAAGACACAGCTCAACTAAGGTACTGTCATTAAAATGCTGATTTCATTTCTGGGGTCATGTGCACATAATAGGATGGAACACGCTGTGCTGAACAGGCCTTTGCCTCAAATATCAGGACACTTTGTTTTGATGCTATTGAAATCTCTTTCACGATAAAGCATGCTTAAGATGGGGATTTAAGTTCACAAACCAAGCCTAATTAAATCTGAAGTGGTGAAATTGAAAGGAGGACGTTTTTACCTCAGTTGATGCAAATTTACCACAGCATGAATGATAATATGTTTGAGGTTTGTGCACAGCTTGCAAGCAATGGCACAATGTTGCAGCAAAAATGTTAGAGGACGCTTTTACCTCGGAAAATGTTGCAAGTCTTTGTATACGAATATTGTATTTGCCACTGTAATTGTTTGTGTGTGATGTCATATCTATTATGGCATTAATCTAAAGAGGATGTTTCTACCTCGTAAAATAGCTATGACTATACATGCATGTGCATAGCAGAATGCCATAATAATATGACACTATCCAATCATCATCCTGTTTCTATTTTTGCTTCAAGTAAGGGTTGATTACCCGGTCTTGTATATTAATTTGGAATATAATGCTATTGTGTATTAGAGTGATGCATCACTTAGTGATATACTGAAATTTTGTTGTGAATAAATGTCTCTGTATTTGATGACAAGCCTGTCTGGTTTCTCTTGATTATTGTGTGGTTGGTGCATGTTTTCATCTGGGACCCAGAAGAGCATAGGTTTAGAGTGCTGAAATCCCTAGTCATTTACTTTTACTTCACTTTATTTAATTTGTATAATATCTAATAATAGGGTCTGCACCACTATTTTGGTATTTAAAGGTATACCTAATAGTCCTTTTGGTAGTGGTAACTGTATAGCTTAAAATTGCTAAGTTACATAATATAATAACACTCTCCCTACATTTCTTATCGTTCATATATATATGTGTGTGTGTATATATATATATATATATATGTATATATATATATAGGTATAGATATTTATTTTACAAAAAAAAATATCAATATATATATATGCTTACTTCTAGCAGAGTTAACGTGGGAATGAGAGCGCAAACTGTTAATCCACTTGTAAATCTAGCACTTAGTAAGAGAGAGAAATTGGGGGTAGATAGTTATCTATCAATCAAATCAAAACAGACTAAGTTTAAACCACAAGCAAATTCTTTTAAGCTCAGAATAACAATGTCAAACAACTAATATACGGCTAGATTTAGAGTTTTGTCGGTAACGACCCATGTAGCTAACGCTGGCTTTTTTCTGGCCGCACCTTTAAAATAACTCTGGTATTGAGAGTTCACAGAATGGCTGCGTTAGGCTCAAAAAAAGGAGCGTAGAGCATATTTAACGCCACTGCAACTCTCGATACCAGAGTTGCTTACGGACGCGGCCAGCCTCAAAAACGTGCTTGTGCACGATTCCCCCATAGGAAACAATGGGGCTGTTTGAGCTGAAAAAAAAAACTAACACCTGCAAAAAAGCCGCGTTCAGCTCCTAACGCAGCCCCATTGTTTCCTATGGGGAAACACTTCCTACGTCTGCACCTAACACTCTAACATGTACCCCGAGTCTAAACACCCCTAACCTTACACTTATTAACCCCTATTCTGCCGCCCCCGCTATCGCTGACCCCTGCATTTTATTATTAACCCCTAATCTGCCGCTCCGTAAACCGCCGCTACTTACATTATCCCTATGTACCCCTAATCTGCTGCCCCTAACACCGCCGACCCCTATATTATATTTATTAACCCCTAATCTGCCCCCCACAACGTCGCCTCCACCTCTTCTTGCTTCGCTTGGATGAAGAATTTGGCTCGGCTGGGTGAAGACGACTCAAGGTAGGGAGATCTTCAGGGGCTTAGTGTTAGGTTTATTTAAGGGGGGTTTGGGTTAAATTAGGGGTATGTGGGTGGTGGGTTGTAATGTTGGGGGGGGTATTGTATGTTTTTTTTTACAGGCAAAAGAGCTGAACTTTTTGGGGCATGCCCCGCAAAGGGCCCTGTTCAGGGCTGGTAAGGTAAAAGAGCTTTGAACTTTAGTAATTTAGAATAGGGTAGGGCATTTTTTTATTTTGGGGGGCTTTTTTATTTTTAAAAACCAAATACAGGGTGCGCTAATGAAAGCTGCTAATATGATGAAATAGAGGATAGAATAAAGCTAATAAATGCAAGAATAAGCTAGTGATAAGAAACAGCTCATAAATGTTGTAAATACAATAAAATATATTTATTTGAATAGACCCTAATACATGTAAACTAACTTTAAAAATACATAATAAATAAGTAAAATAAAAAGCCACCGGTGGTAAGAAAATCAGGGGATAAAAATGAAAGTCCGTAGTGGACTTAAAAAATGAATCCAAAAAAACAAAGTTCAATGATTAAAAAATGCAGGCTAAAAAATATATAGCAAAGTTCAGTGAGAGCATGGCTAACTGTGACTCTTAGAATCTGCAGACATCAACGACACGCTGATCTACAGACCACCCGGTAATCCGTGTATCTGATTGGAACAAATTATCACGTGACCCTGCATACGCTGTACAATCCAGCAAACCACAGTACACGCTGGAGCAATACTGTTCACCTGAAAGGTAATCTCCTGTCTATCAAGGGTCTAACGTGTTCACATCTAACCAACTACACTTGTACACGGAGAAGCATAACAAAATAGCTTCGTATTCTGGGTGAGTCAATCTTGTAAAACAAATCATCTATGACACAGACTGTTCTACTTTTACGCAGATTGTCCTCTTAGCCACCCACTGAACTTTCACTTGAATGTTACATTGATCCAGCCACACAGACTGACTTAGCTGCTTTCCATGCTCTCACTGAACTTTGCAATATATTTTTTAGCCTGCATTTTTTAATCATTGAACTTTGTTTTTTTGGATTCATTTTTTAAGTCCACTACGGACTTTCATTTCTATCCCCTGATTTTCTTACCACTGGTGGTTTTTTATTTTACTTATTTATTATGTATTTTTAAAGTTAGTTTACATGTATTAGGGTCTATTCAAATAAATATATTTTATTGTATTTACAACATTTATGAGCTGTTTCTTATCACTAGCTTATTCTTGCATTTATTAGCTTTATTCTATCCTCTATTTCATCATATTAGCAGCTTTCATTCGCGCACCCTGTATTTGGTTTTTAATAGTTATTGTTTAGAGGTATTTTGGAACTAACCTCTTTTTTTCAGGGTAGCCAGTTTTGGGCTAATTTACAGACCTCTTTTTTTTCCTTACATGCATTTTTAGTTCCTGGGCTTTGTTATTTTATTAGGGGGCTTAGTGTAGGTGTAATTAGTTTAAAATTGTTGTAATATATTTCTAATGTTTGTAAATATTTTTTTATTTTTTATAACTTAGTTCTTTTTTATTTTTTGTACTTTAGTTAGTTTATTTCATTGTATTTATTTGTAGGAATTGTATTTAATTTATTTATTGATAGTGTAGTGTTAGGTTTAATTGTAGATAATTATAGGTATTTTATTTAATTAATTTATTGATAGTGTAGTGTTAGGTTTAATTGTAACTTAGGTTAGGATTTATTTTACAGGTAAATTTGTAATTATTTTAACTATTTTAGCTATTAAATAGTTCTTAACTATTTAATAGCTATTGTACCTGGTTAAAATAAATACAAAGTTAACTGTAAAATAAATATTAATCCTAAAATAGCTATAATATAAATATAATTTATATTGTAGCTATATTAGGATTTATTTTACAGGTAAGTATTTAGCTTTAAATAGGAATAATTTATTTAAGAAGAGTTAATTAATTTCGTTAGATTAAAATTATATTTAATTTAGGGGGGTGTTAGGGTTAGGGTTAGACTTAGCTTTAGGGGTTAATACATTTATTAGAATAGCGGTGAACTCCAGTCGGCAGATTAGGGGTTAATAATTAAAGTTAGGTGTCGGCGATGTAAGGGAGGGCAGATTAGGGGTTAATACTATTTATTATAGGGTTAGTGAGGCGGATTAGGGGTTAATAACTTTATTATAGTAGCGGTGCAGTCCGCTCGGCAGATTAGGGGTTAATAAGTGTAGGCAGGTGGAGGCGACGTTGAGGGGGGCAGATTAGGGGTTAATAAATATAATATAGGGGTCGGCGGTGTTAGGGGCAGCAGATTAGGGGTACATAGCTATAATGTAGGTGGTGGCTCTTTGCGGTCGGCAGATTAGGGGTTAATTATTGTAGGTAGCTGGCTGCGACATTGTGGGGGGCAGGTTAGGGGTTAATAAATATAATATAGGGGTCGGCGGTGTTAGGGGCAGCAGATTAGGGGTACATAAGTATAACGTAGGTGGCGGTCGGCAGATTAGGGGTTAAAAAATTTGAATCGAGTGGCGGCGATGTGGGGGGGCCTCGGTTTAGGGGTACATAGGTAGTTTATGGGTATTAGTGTACTTTAGAGCACAGTAGTTAAGAGCTTTATGAACCGGCGTTAGCCCAGAAAGCTCATAACTACTGACTTTTTTCTGCGGCTGGAGTTTTGTCGTTAGATTTCTAACGCTCACTTCAGACACGACTCTAAATACCGGCGTTAGAAAGATCCCATTGAAAAGATAGGATACGCAATTGACGTAAGGGGATCTGCGGTATGGAAAAGTTGCGGCTGAAAAGTGAGCGTTAGACCCTTTTTTGAATGACTCCAAATACCGGCGGTAGCCTAAAACCAGCGTTAGGAGCCTCTAACGCTGGTTTTCACGGCTACCGCCAAACTCCAAATCTAGGCCATAATAAAGAAAATACCTAATAGGGAATCCTAGGCCTAGATTTGGAGTTTGGCGGTAGCCGTGAAAACCAGCGTTAGAGGCTCCTAACGCTGGTTTTAGGCTACCGCCGGTATTTGGAGTCACTCAAAAAAGGGTCTAACGCTCACTTTTCAGCCGCGACTTTTCCATACCGCAGATCCCCTTACGTCATTTGCGTATCCTATCTTTTCAATGGGATCTTTCTAACTCCGGTATTTAGAGTCGTGTCTGAAGTGAGCGTTAGAAATCTAACGACAAAACTCCAGCCGCAGAAAAAAGTCAGTAGTTAAGAGCTTTCTGGGCTAACGTCGGTTCATAAAGCTCTTAACTACTGTGCTCTAAAGTACACTAACACCCATAAACTACCTATGTACCCCTAAACCGAGGTCCCCCCACATCGCCGCCACTCGATTCAATTTTTTTAACCCCTAATCTGCCGACCGCCACCTACGTTATACTTATGTACCCCTAATCTGCTGCCCCTAACACCGCCGACCCCTATATTATATTTATTAACCCTAACCTGCCCCCCACAACGTCGCCGCCAGCTACCTACACTTATTAACCCCTAATCTGCCGACCGGACCGCACCGCTATTATAATAAATTTATTAACCCCTAATCCGCCTCACTAACCCTATAATAAATAGTATTAACCCCTAATCTGCTCTCCCTAACATCGCCGACACCTAACTTCAAACATTAACCCCTAATCTGCCGACCGGAGCTCACCGCTATTCTAATAAATGTATTAACCCCTAAAGCTAAGTCTAACCCTAACACTAACACCCCCCTAAGTTAAATATAATTTACATCTAACGAAATTAATTAACTCTTCTTAAATAAATTATTCCTATTTAAAGCTAAATACTTACCTGTAAAATAAATCCTAATATAGCTACAATATAAATTATAATTATATTATAGCTATTTTAGGATTAATATTTATTTTACAGGTAACTTTGTATTTATTTTAACCAGGTACAATAGCTATTAAATAGTTAAGAACTATTTAATAGCTAAAATAGTTAAAATAATTACAAATTTACCTGTAAAATAAATCCTAACCTAAGTTACAATTAAACCTAACACTACACTATCAATAAATAAATTAAATAAAATACCTATAATTATCTACAATTAAACCTAACACTACACTATCAATAAATAAATTAAATACAATTCCTACAAATAACTACAATGAAATAAACTAACTAAAGTACAAAAAATAAAAAATAACTAAGTTACAAAAAATAAAAAAATATTTACAAACATAAGAAAAATATTACAACAATTTTAAACTAATTACACCTACTCTAAGCCCCCTAATAAAATAACAAAGCCCCCCAAAATTAAAAAATGCCCTACCCTATTCTAAATTACTAAAGTTCAAAGCTCTTTTACCTTACCAGCCCTGAACAGGGCCCTTTGCGGGGCATGCCCCAAGAAGTTCAGCTCTTTTGCCTGTAAAAAAAAACATACAATACCCCCCCCCTAACATTACAACCCACCACCCACATACCCCTAATCTAACCCAAACCCCCCTTAAATAAACCTAACACTAAGCCCCTGAAGATCTTCCTACCTTATCTTCACCATACCAGGTTCACCGATCAATCCAGAAGAGCTCCTCCGATGTCCTGATCCAAGCCCAAGCGGGGGGCTAAAGAGGTCCATGATCCAGCTGAAGTCATCATCCAAGCGGGAGCTGAAGAGGTCCATGATCCGGATGAAGTCTTCATCCAAGCGGGAGCTGAAGAGGTCTATGATCCTGATGAAGTCTTCTATCAACGGCATCTTCAATCTTCTTTCTTCGGGAGCCATCATCTTCCATCCGACGCGGAACATCCTCTTCTAACGATGCCTACTAGCCGAATGACGGTTCCTTTAAATGACGTCATCCAAGATGGCGTCCCTTGAATTCCGATTGGCTGATAGGATTCTATCAGCCAATCGGAATTAAGGTAGGAATATTCTGATTGGCTGATGGAATCAGCCAATCAGAATCAAGTTCAATCCGATTGGCTGATCCGATCAGCCAATCAGATTGAGCTCGCATTCTATTGGCTGATCAGAACAGCCAATAGAATGCGAGCTCAATCTGATTGGCTGATTGAATCAGCCAATCGGATTGAACTTGATTCTGATTGGCTGATTCCATCAGCCAATCAGAATATTCCTACCTTAATTCCGATTGGCTGATAGAATCCTATCAGCCAAACGGAATTCGAGGGACGCCATCTTGGATGATGTCATTTAAAGGAACTGTCATTTGGCTAGTAGGCGTCGGGAGAAGAGGATGTTCCGCGTCGGATGGAAGATGATGGCTCCCGAAGAAAGAAGATTGATGATGCCGTTGATAGAAGAATTCATCCGGATCATGGAACTCTTCAGCTCCCGCTTGGATGATGACTTCAGCCGGATCATGGACCTCTTCAGCCCCCCGCTTGGGCTTGGATCAGGCCATCGGAGGAGCTCTTCTGGATCGATCGTTGAACCTGGTATGGTGAAGATAAGGTAGGAAGATCTTCAGGGGCTTAGTGTTAGGTTTATTTAAGGGGGGTTTGGGTTAGATTAGGGGTATGTGGGTGGTGGGTTGTAATGTTGGGGGGGTATTGTATGTTTTTTTTTACAGGCAAAAGAGCTGAACTTCTTGGGGCATGCCCCGCAAAGGGCCCTGTTCAGGGCTGGTAAGGTAAAAGAGCTTTGAACTTTAGTAATTTAGAATAGGGTAGGGCATTTTTTTATTTTGGGGGGCTTTGTTATTTTATTAGGGGGCTTAGAGTAGGTGTAATTAGTTTAAAATTGTTGTAATATTTTTCTTATGTTTGTAAATATTTTTTTATTTTTTGTAACTTAGTTCTTTTTTATTTTTTGTACTTTAGTTAGTTTATTTCATTGTAGTTATTTGTAGGAATTGTATTTAATTTATTTATTGATAGTGTAGTGTTAGGTTTAATTGTAGATAATTATAGGTATTTTATTTAATTTATTTATTGATAGTGTAGTGTTAGGTTTAATTGTAACTTAGGTTAGGATTTATTTTACAGGTAAATTTGTTATTATTTTAACTATTTTAGCTATTAAATAGTTCTTAACTATTTAATAGCTATTGTACCTGGTTAAAATAAATACAAAGTTACCTGTAAAATAAATATTAATCCTAAAATAGCTATAATATAATTATAATTTATATTGTAGCTATATTAGGATTTATTTTACAGGTAAGTATTTAGCTTTAAATAGGAATAATTTATTTAAGAAGAGTTAATTAATTTAGTTAGATGTAAATTATATTTAACTTAGGGGGGTGTTAGTGTTAGGGTTAGACTTAGCTTTAGGGGTTAATACATTTATTAGAATAGCGGTGAGCTCCAGTCGGCAGATTAGGGGTTAATGTTTGAAGTTAGGTGTCGGCGATGTTAGGGAGGGCAGATTAGGTGTTAATACTATTTATTATAGGGTTAGTGAGGCGGGTTAGGGGTTAATAACTTTTTTATAATAGCGGTGCGGTCCGGTCGGAAGATTAGGGGTTAATAAGTGTAGGCAGGTGGAGGTTACGTTGTGGGGGGCAGATTAGGGGTTAATAAATATAATATAGGGGTCGGCGGTGTTAGGGGCAGCAGATTAGGGGTACATAGGGATAATGTAAGTAGCGGCGGTTTACGGAGTGGCAGATTAGGGGTTAATAATAAAATGCAGGGGTCAGCGATAGCGGGGGCGGCAGAATAGGGGTTAATAAGTGTAAGGTTAGGGGTGTTTAGACTCGGGGTACATGTTAGAGTGTTAGGTGCAGACGTAGGAAGTGTTTCCCCATAGCAAACAATGGGGCTGCGTTAGGAGCTGAACGCGGCTTTTTTGCAGGTGTTATTTTTTTTTTTTCAGCTCAAACAGCCCCATTGTTTGCTATCGGGGAATCGTGCACAAGCACGTTTTTGAGGCTGGCCGCGTCCGTAAGCAACTCTGGTATCGAGAGTTGCAGTGGCGTTAAATATGCTCTACGCTCCTTTTTTGGAGCCTAACACAGCCATTCTGTGGACTCTCAATACCAGAGTTATTTTAAAGGTGCGGCCAGAAAAAAGCCAGCGTTAGATACGCAGGTCCTTACCGACAAAACTCTAAATCTAGCCGCTAGTTAGGAAATATAATACCAAGATGTCCAGGTAAAAAGAATAACAAATACACTATATGGCCAAAAGTATGTAGACACCCCTACTATTTATTGAGTTCAGGCATTTCAACCACACCCCCCTAACAGGTGCATAAAATAAACCACATAGTCATGAAATCTCCATAGACAAGCATTGGCAGTGCAATGGGTTGTACTGAAAAGCTCAGTGACTTTAAATGTCATATTTGCCACAAGTCAATTCTGGAAATGTCTACCCTACTAGGTCAACTGTAAGTGCTATTATTGTGAATTGAAAATATCTAGGAGCAACAGCAGCACAGCCAAAAATAAACTTCTTCAAAAAAGGCTTTCAGAGGTTATAAGTATGTCTGAGGTCAAGCTTTGTGAATTTTGGTTTCTTTTAATCAAATAATATTAATATAAAAGGATACCTATTTTATTTTGATCTTGAGGGCACTGTAGTGAATACAAGGCCTTAATGCTTCTTTCATTTTAAAAACAAAAATTAATCCTGCACCAGTCATTGAGGAAGAAAAACATATTACATTTGTTAGCAGTATACCTCTCCACAGTTTTGCTTATGGAATAGAGAGAGTGTATGTTCTTCTTTTAGGGACAGTAACTTCAGGAAGGAAATCTATAGCACAGTTTTTCCTGATTATGGGACAACATTTCAGACTCTTTCTCAGAAATTTTTTTTAGGGTAAACTTTAGGAAGACCTGGCAAGGTAGTCACTGAGCAGTGGTTTGTATATGTACTCCTGGAAGAAACCTAACCCCACAAGCATATAGCTGCCTTGTGGACCAGGCAAATTAAGGGTAATTCAGTTGGTTGGTAAATTCAGTTAAATCAAACTATATGGATTTTTGATGAGGAACTTACACATACAGCTTGTATAGCTGATTTTTTTTAAAGAAGGAGTCCTGAGACCAGAGATTTCCAAGTTAGGACTGTTATTTTTATGGGTGAATCCTGATTGATTTTGTATTGGAATCCTTTGATGTGAGACAATGGACACAGCCATAAAGATCCCTGATGCAATAAAATCCTCAAGCCTTAAGCTGAAACCTTTTTTTGCCATGTTAAAGTTATAGGAAGGAGAATTATAGTGGTTCTAGATTATAGACAGCTTAACTGGACACTATTATCCATTAAGTTCTAAATAAATTAATAAACCTTGATGTCTCCATCTTAGGCTTTCAGCTGCAGGTAATTTGATAGCAATAAGATTCATAGGCTCCTCTTCAGTGGCATGAGTAGGATATTCAGGTGGTATAAAGATGTGAGAAGCTAGCACATATGTGTATTTGAAACTAATACTCCATTATCTTCTCTCTCTTGTTACCGTTCAGCAGTGGCGGTTCTACACGGGGGCCTACAGGAGCCAGTGCCCCTGTAAAAATGTCCCTGGCTCCCCCTGTGACCCCCCCTGAGCTTATCCGTGAAGTTGATTCCTTGTTTTGCTGCAGTGTCATTGTTATTCACTCACCTCCTGATGCCAGAGCCCCCCCCCCCCCGTCGCGTGACATCATCATTCTGCTTCCAGTATTTCTCCTTATGATGTAGAATCGTTCGAAAAGAAGCTGGGAAACCAGACCTCAAGTTGGCTTATCCCCCTCCCCAGGACCTTTGATTTATCCCATTGAAGATCCCCATTCTTTAAGCCGCTGGATTCCTAATTTACAGATTATCAAATTCCCAGGACCACCCCCATACTCAGCATTAACTCCCTGGAGGATCCCCTTCACCACCCAAAAGGATAGCAATTTACCTTACAGCAGATCTCCTCACACAATTCAGCAGTTCTCAGTGATCATATACTATTGCTGCAGCAATGTCTTAAATTCTGCTCTGAAGGTAGGATAAGATGGGGCATTAAGGCTCTGATGATGAGGTTGGGCAAATATCATTCAGCTGCCGCCTGCAGGATACCAGTTCCTTTTTTAGGGGAAATCAGCAGAAGAAACCCCCCAAACTGGGGCAGATCGGTAGAGCTAAGAGGGGTAAGGGGGATGTAAACAGTTATTGGATAGAATGATGTCTGCATAATTTCCCAAACCTTTGTCTCCATTCATTCATCTATTTCACTTGCATTTTCTCTCATTCTCTCTTCTGCAGTTTACTGCTCTCACCTCCTGCAGCCTCTAATGGGGTTTCTGTCATATATAGCATGGGTTGCATATGTCCAATTTAACCCTTTGGCTACCAAACGGAACTGATACACTTTGATGTTCGATTCATGGAACCACTGTGGCAGCCAAATAGTTAACTGAGCCTGGGATGCTTATGATACTTTAAGGTTAAAATATGATTCCCAACAGGTTATTCCTTTATACCTTTATATCACTGTTGTGAAGCCTGAAGTGTATTAGTATAACATAATTACATCTCCAGATCTCTCTTGTATGCCCATAAAAATTATTCACAAACTTTGAGTCACCAGCACTTTGTTGATTTGTTAACCTTTAATAGGAATTGTTTAAAACTGCAAAGTTTCAGGGTTTTAACCCCTTAGTCATGCTAGTGATACAAACACGTCATACTATTTTTAGACACCATTTGTGGCGCCAAACTGACCTCACAGGGTCCTAGGGCTCCACCCAGTGGTCATTTTTAGTAACAACCTTACTAACTAATATACAGTGCAAAGTATCTAATATTAAAAACATAAGGATACAAAATGACAGATAGTATATAAGATACCACAGCGTTATATCTCTTCATGGACAGTTTTAAGCAACAATTGTATCTCTTAAGCTCTATATTATATCATAGTATTGCTATCTCATGTTATCCATTTTTATGTAACAACTACATTTAACAGTCATATCACTTAAACCTCGCTTTTGTTGTACCCCTTTTAGTATATAAATTTTTATAGAACAATACAAATGTCAATATGGCAATTATTTAAATCACTTATAAAGTGTAAACAGAGTATCAGAAAAATGTCTATTATGTAGTGTCCCCTATTTAAATATAAAGAGAATATTCTGATGTATGCATATTTCTAGAGAAAACAAGACAGGTCGAAATCTTTATTGAGGCCTTTTGGGATGAGTGTCTCAAATCTGTGTATCCACCACATCTCTCGCTGTTTAAGTAGTTTTTCTCTATTTATTCAATTTCTGGGTGTCCTAACCTGCTCTATTACTTGCCACCTCTATTGTCTTATGGCATGTCCATTTTCTAAAAAATGCTTAGATTATGGAGCCTCAATATTTTTCCTTTTGATATTCGAATGGTGCTGGCTAAGTCTCTCTCTGATTTTTTGTGTAGTTTCGCCTAAATACACCAGAAGAGATATAACGCTGTGGTATCTTATATACTGTCTGTCATTTTGTAGCCTTATGTTTTTAATATAAGATACTTTGCACTGTATATTAGTTGGTAAGGCTGTTACTAAAAATGACTAAGGGGTTAAAACCCTGAAACGTTGCTGTTTTAAACAATTCCTATTAAAGGTTAACAAATGTTTGTGATTATCTACATAGGGGTATTGCAGTTATACCCTGTCTATCGTGCACTATCCAGTAACAGCTGTGCTGATATCCCAGTTTACATTGAAGCATAAAAAATATTCTGAAGGCTGCATGGGTGGGTATGCCCACAGACAATTTTTGTATGCCCAAAAAACATTCTAAAGGCTGAAGAGCTGATTTGAGGTGCTTGTCTCCATGCTATTCCTATGTTTGGAAGGCTCAATATGATGCTAGGGTATAATTTTAATGTAAAGCAAAGTTAAAGTATTTAATGTTTAAATATCATTTGTTTCCATTTTTTAATGTGCCCCTCTGATTAAACACTGGCCCAGAGTAAAATTTGTCTAGAACCGCCACTGCCGTTCAGCATATCATTTGTTGAGAAAGTTCAGAGCAGACAAAAGCAGGCCAGGAAAACAATCCAAAGTTGAACTTTTAGGTAACTCATTAACAATAATCAATACATAAGGACTGGGAGGAGCTTTTTAACAATGTAGTACTGCAAAAAGGGCACAAAATGATGTTTAACTGATGACACACATTTTAAGCTGATCAACACAACAAATAATAATACAATGCAAACATGGCAGCATACATCACAAATGCTGAAGTAACAGTGATAATTACCACTAATGAAATATAGTTGTTGTTTTTTAATATATGTTTGTGGAATTTCAGGGCTGATTCGTCTTTTTTTTATCAATAATACATATTCAGGAAAAGCTGTGTTGGATTAAGTATAGTACAATCTTGGGCTAAATTCTTATTGTTAGGAGCTATTCCTTCCTCCATTTAGCCTCCAACAATGCCTTTTTATACACCTCTACAGGACTGTAATATATGTACAAATATATTGATACCTCTGTTGAGTACTAGAGCAATATATTACCTGACATTTCTTCATGTAATTGGTAGTGTTGTAATGTGTAAAATAGTTTAACAAAAATGTATTGCCATCTTTAAACATCACAAACCAGCTACTATGCTAACTAATATATGGCTTAGTAACATAAATACATGTATTTCATTAATGAGTTTTAAACAGAAATTTCATATTGAAAGATTTCGCACTGAATATACAGTCACAAAATCACAAAATTTAGAAAATCTATTTGCATGTAAACAATTTTTAACACTCTATATCAGCTGAATTTTTTTTCATTCCATATATTTTAGCAGAGTTAGTAAAAACAAAATCACAAGGTTATCCTGTGACATATCTGTTAACCTAACTATTGCATGGTAAATATACATATAAAGTGTGTCTCTTAGAAAAAAGTGTTGCATTGTGACCATAGGTAGTGATGACCTTCCTACCACAAAAGTTTGCGAACGGGCGAACCGGGTGAACCACCATTGACTTCAATAGACAGGCGAATTTTAAAACCCACAGGGACTCTTTCTGGCCACAAAAGTGATGGAAAAGTTGTTTCAAGGGGACTAACACCTGGACTGTGGCATGCCGGAGGGGGATCCATGGCAAAACTCCCATGGAAAATTACATAGTTGATGTAGAGTCTGTTTTTAATCCATAAAGGGCATAAATCACCTAAAATTCTTAAATTGTTTGGAATAGCGTGCTTTAAAACATCAGGTATGATGTTGAATCGTTCAGGTAGTGTAAGGGTTACGCCCGCTTCACAGTGACAGACCAAACTCCCAGTTTAACGCACTGCAAACAACCACAAACAGTCCATTTGCACAACCGCAAACTCCCCATTTGCACAAGGTTGGATACCAAGCTAGCCATGTCCCGTTCCTTGTCCTCACTGATGTCACTGCGCGTGCAATCACTTCCTGGAGTAACAGAAAATGCTCCACCCACAAGATGCTCCTATTATATTACTGCACTGAGGATGCTGCCTGTATCTGTGTGTCCTGGCTCACAGCATATACTGTGCCTACTTGCTCAGTGCCACCACCAGTCATATCTGGTGTAACAGTAGTGTATTGATCTATCTATCTAATCTATGTATCTATCTATCTCGTGGCCGGACCGACCAAGCATCTTTTTCCATCTCCCGGTTCCTAAAATCGTCTCCGGGTTCCTAAAATCGATGCCATATACACGTCCCCTGATAGGACGCACAGGCTGGCAGTGGCAGGCTGGCCTGGCAACTGAAATTAGATTACACTAGCAGACTGATGTAAAAGTTTTTTTTTTTAAATTTACACTAATGTTGCACCAGATATGAGTGGTGGCACTGAGCGAGTAGGCACAGTATATGCTGTGAGCCTGACACACAGGCTGGCAGTGGCAAGCAGGCAACTGCTATTAGATTACACTAGCAGACTGATGTAAAAGTTTTTTTTTTTTTTTAAATTTACACTACTGTTAAATCAGATATGACTGGTGGTGGCACTGAGCAAGTAGGCACAGTATATGCTGTGAGCCTGACACACAGGCTGGCAGTGGCAGGCTGGCCTGGCAACTGAAATTTGATTACACTAGC
This sequence comes from Bombina bombina, assembly GCF_027579735.1. Taxonomy (NCBI): domain Eukaryota; kingdom Metazoa; phylum Chordata; class Amphibia; order Anura; family Bombinatoridae; genus Bombina; species Bombina bombina. The sequence continues at coordinate 1,019,697,020 of NC_069500.1, read as the reverse complement.
AGACTGATGTAAAAGTTTTTTTTTTAAAATTTACACTAATGTTATACCAGATATGAGTGGTGGCACTGAGCAAGTAGGCACAGTATATGCTGTGAGCCTGACACACAGGCTGGCAGTGGCAGGCAGGCAACTGCTATTAGATTACACTAGCAGACTGATGTAAAAGTTGTTGTTTTTTTAATTTACACTACTGTTACACCAGATATGACTGGTGGTGGCACTGAGCAAGTAGGCACAGTATATGCTGTGAGCCTGACACACAGGCCAGCAGTGGCAGGCTGGCCTGGCAACTGAAATTAGATTACACTAGCAGACTGATGTAAAAGTTTTTTTTTTAAATTTACACTAATGTTACACCAGATATGAGTGGTGGCACTGAGCGATTAGGCACAGTATATGCTGTGAGCCTGACACACAGGCTGGCAGTGGCAGGCTGGCCTGGCAACTGAAATTAGATTACACTAGCAGACTGATGTAAAAGTTTTTTTTTTTTAAATTTACACTAATGTTACACCAGATATGAGTGGTGGCACTGAGCAAGTAGGCACAGTATATGCTGTGAGCCTGACACACAGGCTGGCAGTGGCAGGCAAGCAACTGCTATTAGATTACACTAGCAGACTGATGTAAAAGTTTTTTTTTTTAAATTTACACTACTGTTACACCAGATATGACTGGTGGTGGCACTGAGCAAGTAGGCACAGTATATGCTGTGAGCCTGACACACAGGCTTGCAGTGGCAAGCTGGCCTGCTGGCAACTGAAATTAGATTACACTAGCAGACTGATGTAAAAGTTTTTTTTTTTAAATTTACACTAATGTTACACCAGATATGAGTGGTGGCACTGAGCGAGTAGGCACAGTATATGCTGTGAGCCTGACACACAGGCTGGCAGTGGCAGGCAGGCAACTGCTATTAGATTACACTAGCAGACTGATGTAAAAGTTTTTTTTTTTTTTAATTTACACTACTGTTACACCAGATATGACTGGTGGTGGCACTGAGCAAGTAGGCACAGTATATGCTGTGAGTCTGACACACAGGCTGGCAGTGGCAGGCTGGCCTGTCAACTGAAATTAGATTACACTAGCAGACTGATGTAAAAGTTTTTTTTTTTTTAAATTTACACTAATGTTACACCAGATATGAGTGGTGGCACTGAGCAAGTAGGCACAGTATATGCTGTGAGCCTGACACACAGGCTGGCAGTGGCAGGCAAGCAACTGCTATTAGATTACACTAGCAGACTGATGTAAAAGTTTTTTTTTTTTAAATTTACATTAATGTTACACCAGATATGACTGGTGGTGGCACTGAGCAAGTAGGCACAGTATATGCTGTGAGCCTGACACACAGGCTGGCAGTGGCAGGCTGGCCTGGCAACTGAAATTAGATTACACTAGAAGACTGATGTAAAAGTTTTTTTTTTTAATTTACACTAATGTTACACCAGATATGAGTGGTGGCAGTGAGCAAGTAGGCACAGTATATGCTGTGAGTCTGACACATGCTGACAGGCAGGCAAATGCAATTAGATTACAAAGAAAAAAAATGATGTTCTAGCCCTAAAAAGGGCTTTTTGTGGTGCTGTCCTTACAGCAGAGATCAGATGAGTCCTTCAGGACTGTAGTGGACACTGAATACACTAGCCTAGCTACCGATTTCCCTATTAAATTAGCAGCAGCTACACTGTCCCTCCTCTCACTAGCAATGCAGCTTCCGAATGAATCTAAAATGGCTGCTGTCCATGAGGTGTAAGGGTCTGGGAGGGAGGGTCTACTGCTGATTGGCTGGAATGTGCCTGCTGACTGAGATACAGGGTCAAAGTTTAGGCAATGATGAAGAATAGGGGGCAGATCGAACATCGCATATGTTCGCCCGCCGCTGCGAACGCGAACAAGCTATGTTCGCCAGGAACTGTTCTCCGGGAACTGTTCCCGACATCACTAACCATAGGTACCTAGAGGCAGATACCCTCTGGAACATGAACATATGCCTAAAGCCTGATCGTGGGAATGGGTACTATAATAATTACTTAACTCAGATCTCCTGAATCCAATATGGATATAAAATATATTATTGTAAAAAAGGTGAGGTTCAATATTCAAATGGCATTAAATGATCCTCTATCAATCACTAGCAAATTCAACCAAAATTTTATAGTAAGAAAAGTGGTAGCTGTGAATATAGCCATGGGCGCTCAAGAACAGTTAATTGAAAAGAGGATAATTCTTCACTTTAAAATGAGGAATGTGCTCAAAATATGAAAATAAATCAATTATATCCAGTCTGCCTGACACATGAAGTTTATGGGGAAAATGCTGTATTGCAAAAATAGTGTATTTTATACAGCTATAATAATCTCATACACATATGATATTTCAGTGGAAAGAGTTTGTTTAAATAAAGTGCTATATAATATCACTTTAACAATGTAAACATTTTAACTAGTGTGACTCTAGGCAGGGCCCTCTACCCATTTGATCCCAAAAATTGCTACCTTGTATACCGCCTATGTTTATAGCGCTGCGGAATCTGTTGGCGGTCTACAAATAACCGATAATAATAAATAATAATAATGTTCTAATCTACACCCATGTAACTTCAAAGCAATAAACGGAAATACAAGATGAAACGGTTCTCTAAACAAAGATATTTTTTCCCCAAAAAAGTTACCCACTGTGGTTATCTATTAACTTAAAATATCTCTACTTTCTACTAAATATAATATACTAAATCTCTATGGTGGTACCACTAAAACCAACACAGATAAATTGTGAAATAAACTCTATGAGGGGTCTTCCATTATTTGTCAAACAGTTTATTTAGGAATCAATATGTTAATAATAAGATAAATATTTACAGGTATATATATATAAATCTATTTTACAGATACAGTCCACATTTTAAGATACAGGGCAACTTTTCTACACTAACCCTAATTGTGCAATACTGCTAAAATAATCATAGGAATGTACTTAGCCATATTTCTTGAGAGTTTCAGCCATCTTTACAGCATGCCCAGGATACAAAAGAGAGACAGAGGCTCTGGTGTTACAGTGTTTTATAACCCAATTCAAAAGGGAGTGGCTTATCAAATGCCACTCAAAAAGACCAATGGGAGTGTCTATAGTTCAGAGAGAAAGGTGTACCTGGGGGAAGGGATCCCAATAACAGCTAAGTGAATATTCCAGTGATAAAATGTCACCACATTCCCTCACTTTTTCTTCTCCTATGTTGCCCCGTTTTCTAGTTATACCCACTAGTACAGAAGAACACAGTGGGAGCGAAAACCTTACAGGAGAAATTCTCCCACCATCCCTTCGGAATCATTCCCTCTGCGATATGAGCTCTTCTGTACTTTCCTAGGACTGTCAATTCCTAATCTAACTTTATACAATTCATTAGAAAAATTAATTTAAAATTATACATAGAAACACAAAATCCTATGCTAAACCCCATTAGCAACATTTATACAATGGTCTTAAATATTGGGAAAAGTTCATGTATGAGTGTGTGAGTGTGGGTGCACTAGATGGCTATGCGTGTAGTAAAATCTTTATTACGAAAGTGTGAATTGTGCCTGTGAAACAAAAGTTATAATGGTTCACTGAAGTTCTTTGTTGTCATCTTTTGGCATCTGGTCCTTGCTTTTGGCATCTGGTCCTTGCTTTTGCTTTACCAAATCTCTCTCTTTGAACCACTTTGTTTTTTACAAGACCCTCAAAGGAATGAAAAAAAGATTAAAACCAGGCATATATTTACTTCACACTACAACACTCCATCTGCAGTAGAAACCACATTCACAGTTATTAACTTCAAGTTGGAAAGTGCCTCTGTTATTGCATCATCCCACTCGCACCCTTACTTAACTTATGTTGCTTGATTTATATGATTATTTACCCCTTTATGCTATATATATATATATATATAATTATTTTGGCCTAATGCACCATTTTACATCTCCAGTGTGATACATTATACTTATTTAATTTGTCCAACGCCACCATCATAGCTTCATGGTAAGATCAGTCCTGAAGACACGTGAAAAACAACAATCTATAATATGTGTTATTGGGGAAAAACTGGAAGGAAAGGTGAGAAGCCTTCTATCTTCATTGGTTTTCTTCCTGCAAGATAAGACTTCAGACAGTTTACATAGAAATGGTATTGCATGTGGCCTCCCAAAACTAATCACAATGGAGGTATCTGTTATTGTTTTTTTAGAAAGAGAATGCATCAATTAACTATACATTCTTAATATTGGCATTTAAAGCTTAATAATGAAAAACACTTAAAATTATTAATTGAACTTAAAACTAAAGTACACATTACACGATACAAATGTACTGCAAACAAATATGCTTATAAAAAAATTAATGATTTAATTTGAGCCCTCCAGCTCTGTCAGTTGCTTCTTTAGAAACCCAATTTGATCTCTCATTCTCCTGTTTTTTTGTTTGAGTTCCCAATAACTTAAGTTGGCCTTATTGTTTATCTCATTTGACCTCAGCCTCCAATTTTCTCCTCTGTTAATATCGCCATTTAAATTCCTGTCTCTCCAGTTTTCTGTATTTGATGCTCTACTATTCTGATATCCACAAACATTCCTTCTATTACCCCTCTCTGATTCCTGCCTGTGAATATTCAGATTATTCTCCATTGACTGCTTCACTGCAGAATTTGCCTTAATGGTGTATGGGTGATAATTCCACCACTTCTCAGCTCTAGTGAGCACCATATGTAGGTTTGTGGAGTTTGGATCATACAGCTTTACAAACTCCTGACATTTTCTGGGGAGAGCTTCAAGTACCCTCTGTATGTGAGCTGGTGACCCCCAGACCATTTGGGTCTGTGGCTGGAGCAGCACACACCAAAATAAAACTCTTTTTGCTACTTCAAATGGCCCATCTAGTGGTCTCATGGTAATTTCACTAATCTCTTTCTCTAGACTAGTAAAATTGAAAAAGGTTTTAGCTATCCTGCCAGCCTGATCACATATACTTGAATTAAATCCTAATAACCTGTTGGCATAGGGGCCATTCCGGCATTCTTATACCTAATTTTATGGCTTTTTCAGTTCCCTTGTGAAACCAATGTGAAAAGTTATTAAAGCTGTTTGTGGGGATTGTGCCCCACCATTTCTTAAAAATGTCTTTATATGCTACAGTCATTGGCCTAGTCTGATTTGAAAAACCTGTAGGAACTTTCAGGTTGTTAAAATTCTCAGAAATTATGACAGGGGCAATTGGAACAGAACTTGGGTTTTTAGTGGGGCCCATTTGCATTTTATCTTGTTTTACTAATTGTTTTGGCTCTTTCCTTTGTGGCAGTAAGTTATCACTGTCTGCATTGTTCCCAGAAATATCACTAATTATTTTTTCTTTTTGTTCAATTTTCATCTGTAACTCAGTAATTTTGTTTGAGTATTCTTTACTGATGTGTTCTGTTAATTTTAATTTACGTTGTAATTTACTGATCTGTATGGTGTTAGTTAAAGCAGAAAGCTTAATACAATCTCTGTCAGTCTGTGTGTTATCTAACTTTAATTTAAGGTCTTTATTTTGCTCTGTAAGTTCTCCAATAATGTCCGTTAATCTCTTTATAGTTGAAATCACTGCCTGCGCTATCATACATTTTCTTTTATTATTATTATTCATCTATTTAAGAGTTAATACCTGTGTTAGTATATCTAAAACACTTTCACACTTGTTGTTTATAGCTTCTGGGATGAGGAATGGACCATTATATTTATGAATGTAATTGTTAAAGTAATCACAGATTTCCTGTGAAATATAGTTTTTTCCAGACATTTTTAACAGATAGCCGTTAGAACTAAAATAATAAAATATATATATATATATATATATATATATATATAGATAGATATAGATATATATATACTAGAATAGTGTGTCTCTCACAGCATAGTAGTTTTTTTTTTTTTTAAATGTTAACACAGGATGTACAAGATACCATTGAGATGCTAATTTTACACAACAAAGGACATAGCAGTTAAGCCATGTAGAAGGGTAGTAATTAGATCTGTTTATAAGCAGGTCAGCATTCCAGCAGAGGTGGTAATATAGTTAAATTTACCGCTAGATTTGGAGTTTTGTCGGTAACGACCCGAAAAACTAACGCCGGCTTTTTTCTGGCCGCACCATAAAAATAACTCTGGTATTGAGAGTCCACATAAAGGCTGCGTTAGGCTCCAAAAAAGGAGCGTAGAGCATTTTTAACGCAGCTTCAACTCTCGATACCAGAGTTGCTTACGGACGCGGCCAGCCTCAAAAACGTGCTCGTGCACGATTCCCCCATAGGAAACAATGGAGCTGTTTGAGCTGAAAAAAAACCTAACACCTGCAAAAAAGCCGCGTTCAGCTCTTAACGCAGCCCCATTGTTTGCTATGCGGTATCCCTTCCTACGTCTGCACTTAACACTCTAACATGTACCCCGAGTCAAAACACCCCTAACCTTACACTTATTAACCCCTATTCTGCCGCCCCCGCTATCGTTGACCCCTGCATATTATTATTAACCCCTAATCTGCCGCTCCGTAAACCGCCGCTACTTACATTATCCCTATGTACCCCTAATCTGCTGCCCTAACATCGCCGACCCCTATATTATATTTATTAACCCCTAATCTGCCCCCCTCAACGTCGCCTCCACCTGCCTACACTTATTAACCCCTAATCTGCCGACCGGACCTGAGCGCTACTATAATAAAGTTATTAACCCCTAATCCGCCTCACTAACCCTATCATAAATAGTATTAACCCCTAATCTGCCCTCCCTAACATCGCCGACACCTAACTTAAATTATTAACCCCTAATCTGCCGACCGAATCTCGCCGCTATTCTAATAAATGTATTAACCCCTAAAGCTAAGTCTAACCCTAATACTAACACCCCCCTAAGTTAAATATAATTTAAATCTAACGAAATTAATTAACTCTTATTAAATAAATTATTCCTATTTAAAGCTAAATACTTACCTGTAAAATAAACCCTAATATAGCTACAATATAAATTATAATTATATTATAGCTATTTTAGGATTTATATTTATTTTACAGGTAACTTTGTATTTATTTTAACCAGGTACAATAGCTATTAAATAGTTAAGAACTATTTAATAGCTAAAATAGTTAAAATAATTACAAATTTACCTGTAAAAGAAATCCTAACCTAAGTTACAAATAAACCTAACACTAGACTATCAATAAATTAATTAAATAAACTACCTACAATTACCTACAATTAACCTAACACTACACTATCAATAAATTAATTAAATACAATTGCTACAAATAAATACAATTAAATAAACTAGCTAAAGTACAAAAAATAAAAAAGAACTAAGTTACAAAAAATAAAAAAATATTTACAAACATAAGAAAAATATTACAACAATTTTAAACTAATTACACCTACTCTAAGCCCCCTAATAAAATAACAAAGCCCCCCAAAATAAAAAAATGCCCTACCCTATTCTAAATTACTAAAGTTCAAAGCTCTTTTACCTTACCAGCCCTGAACAGGGCCCTTTGCGGGGCATGCCCCAAGAAATACAGCTCTTTTGCCTGTAAAAAAAACATACAATACCCAAGCCCCCCAACATTACAACCCACCACCCACATACCCCTAATCTAACCCAAACCCCCCTTAAATAAACCTAACACTAAGCTCCTGAAGATCATCCTACCTTGTCTTCACCATACCAGGTTCACCGATCGGTCCAGAAGAGCTCCTCCGATGTCCTGATCCAAGCCCAAGCGGGGGGCTGAAGAGGTCCATGATCCGGCTGAAGTCTTCATCCAAGCGGGGCAGAAGAGGTCTTCCATCCGATTGAAGTCTTCATCCAAGCGGCATCCATCCGGAGCGAAGCGGCAGCATCCTGAAGACCTCCACCGCGGAACATCCATCCTGGCCGACGACTGAACAACGAATGACGGTTCCTTTAAATGATGTCATCCAAGATGGTGTCCCTCGAATTCCGATTGGCTGATAGGATTCTATCAGCCAATCGGAATTAAGGTAGGAATATTCTGATTGGCTGATGGAATCAGCCAATCAGAATCAAGTTCAATCCGATTGGCTGATCCGATCAGCCAATCAGATTGAGCTTGCATTCTATTGGCTGATCTGAACAGCCAATAGAATGCGAGCTCAATCTGATTGGCTGATCGGATCAGCCAATCGGATTGAACTTGATTCTGATTGGCTGATTCCATCAGCCAATCAGAATATTCCTACCTTAATTCCGATTGGCTGATAGAATCCTATCAGCCAATCGGAATTTGAGGGACGCCATCTTGGATGATGTCATTTAAAGGAACCGTCATTCGTCGTTCAGTCGTCGGCCAGGATGGATGTTCCGCGGTGGAGGTCTTCAGGATGCTGCCGCTTCGCTCCGGATGGATGCCGCTTGGATGAAGACTTCAATCGGATGGAAGACCTCTTCTGCCCCGCTTGGATGAAGACTTCAGCCGGATCATGGACCTCTTCAGCCCCCCACTTGGGCTTGGATCAGGACATCGGAGGAGCTCTTCTGGACCGACCGGTGAACCTGGTATGGTGAAGACAAGGTAGGATGATCTTCAGGGGCTTAGTGTTAGGTTTATTTAAGGGGGGTTTGGGTTAGATTAGGGGTATGTGGGTGGTAGGTTGTAATGTTGGGGGGCTTGGGTATTGTATGGTTTTTTTTACAGGCAAAAGAGCTGTATTTCTTGGGGCATGCCCCGCAAAGGGCCCTGTTCAGGGCTGGTAAGGTAAAAGAGCTTTGAACTTTAGTAATTTAGAATAGGGTAGGGCATTTTTTTATTTTGGGGGGCTTTGTTATTTTATTAGGGGGCTTAGAGTAGGTGTAATTAGTTTAAAATTGTTGTAATATTTTTCTTATGTTTGTAAATATTTTTTTATTTTTTGTAACTTAGTTCTTTTTTATTTTTTGTACTTTAGCTAGTTTATTTAATTGTATTTATTTGTAGCAATTGTATTTAATTAATTTATTGATAGTGTAGTGTTAGGTTAATTGTAGGTAATTGTAGGTAGTTTATTTAATTAATTTATTGATAGTGTAGTGTGAGGTTTATTTGTAACTTAGGTTAGGATTTCTTTTACAGGTAAATTTGTAATTATTTTAACTATTTTAGCTATTAAATAGTTCTTAACTATTTAATAGCTATTGTACCTGGTTAAAATAAATACAAAGTTACCTGTAAAATAAATATAAATCCTAAAATAGCTATAATTATAATTTATATTGTAGCTATATTAGGGTTTATTTTACAGGTAAGTATTTAGCTTTAAATAGGAATAATTTATTTAATAAGAATTAATTAATTTCGTTAGATTTAAATTATATTTAACTTAGGGGGGTGTTAGTATTAGGGTTAGACTTAGCTTTAGGGGTTAATACATTTATTAGAATAGCGGCGAGATTCGGTCAGCAGATTAGGGGTTAATAATTGAAGTTAGGTGTCGGCGATGTTAGGGAGGGCAGATTAGGGGTTAATACTATTTATGAAAGGGTTAGTGAGGCGGATTAGGGGTTAATAACTTTATTATAGTAGCGCTCAGGTCCGGTCGGCAGATTAGGGGTTAATAAGTGTAGGCAGGTGGAGGCGACGTTGAGGGGGGCAGATTAGGGGTTAATAAATATAATATAGGGGTCAGCGGTGTTAGGGGCAGCAGATTAGGGGTACATAAGTATAACGTATGTGGCGGTCGGCAGATTAGGGGTTAAAAAAATTTTTCCGAGTGTCGGCGATGTGGGGGGACCTCGGTTTAGGGGTACATAGGTAGTTTATGGGTGTTAGTGTACTTTAGAGTACAGTAGTTAAGAGCTTTAGAAACCGGCGTTAGCCCAGAAAGCTCTTAACTACTGACTTTTTTCCTGCGGCTGGAGTTTTGTCGTTAGATGTCTAACGCTCACTTCAGAAACGACTCTAAATACCGGAGTTAGAAAAATCCCATTGAAAAGATAGGATACGCAATTTACGTAAGGGGATCTGCGGTATGGAAAAGTTGCGGCTGAAAAGTGAGCGTTAGACCCTATTTTGAGTGACTCCAAATACCGGCGGTAGCCTAAAACCAGCGTTAGGAGCCTCTAACGCTGGTTTTCACAGCTACCGCCAAACTCTAAATCTAGGCCTTAGTTTTTCTAACCACTGCTGATTATTCTTTATTTTAACTTTAAATTCTACACAATTTCCCATACAATTCAGAATTAAATTTATGTATAGGGCAAGCTACAGCTCTGGGTGTAACACATTCACAGAAATGAATCCTTTGTAAAAAGAAATAAATAAAAAACCTTACTGTTGGCAGGTATTACATAGTACTGTAAAGCTTTTGTTTGTAAAAACATTTAGATGGGACCAACACAACACATGTCTCTAAAATTCATTAGTAAACTGATAGAAAACTGGCTTAACAATAAAAGTATCCAGTTTCCAAAAACAAGAAAAATACAAGAGTTAAAGGGACAGTCTAGTATAATCAACTTCACAATTTACTTCCATCATCAAACTTGCTTTTTTTTTCTCTTGGTATTCTAAGTTGAAGCCAAACATAGGTAGGCTCATATGCTGATTTCTAAGCCTTTTAGGGTTGCCTCTTATCACATGCTTTTTTAAAAAAATCTATTTTCAACACAAAGAGACACTGTGGGGGTTATTTAAGATTTAGCAGGCTACAAAACAGGCCTTCCCCTATGCAAATGCAAATTTATACAGACCAGAAATACAGGTTTTTTTTAAAGCCATGCTTTTCTTGAGAAACATACAACAGGCCTTTGAACCAACCCCTATTTGCGCTTTTTTTAAATAAAGTACTACATACAAAAACTGTGCTATAAAACACCAAATCTACATTTACTGCAGTTAAATTTAAAATAAATCAACATTCATTTGATTCCTGCAAAACTAAATGGCATATGGATTCGTCTACAACTTCATGGCCGCCAAAATGTGGTTATCTATTAATTTAAAATATCTCTACTTTCTACTAAATATAATATACTACATCTCTATGGTGGTACCACTAAAACCAACACAGATAAATTGTGAAATAAACTCTATGAGGGGTCTTCCATTATTTGTCAAACAGTTTATTTAGGAATCAATATATGTTAATAATAAGACAAATATTTACAGGTATATATATATAAATCTATTTTACAGATACAGTCCACATTTTAAGATACAGGGCAACTTTTCTACACTAACCCTAATTGTGCAATACTGCTAAAATAATCATAGGAATGTACTTAGCCATATTTCTTGAGAGTTTCAGCCATCTTTACAGCATGCCCAGGATACAAAAGAGAGACAGAGGCTCTGGTGTTACAGTATTTTATAACCCAATTCAAAAGGGAGTGGCTTATCAAATGCCACTCAAAAAGACCAATGGGAGTGTCTATAGTTCAGAGAGAAAGGTGTACCTGGGGGAAGGGATCCCAATAACAGTTAAGTGAATATTCCAGTGATAAAATGTCACCACACCCACAACCTCTATATTTTGTTTATATTTTACTTACAATTGTTAACTTTTGTGTTTGAATTTCTGTTTTCTACTAAACATCTTTTTCTCTTGAACTTTCTTAAAGGGACAGTCTACACCAAAAATGTTCTTATTTAAAAAGATAGATAATCCCTTTATTACCCATTCCCTGTTTTTGCATAACCAACACAGTTATATTAATACACTTTTTATCTCTGTGATTACCTTGTATCTAAGCTTTTGCAGACAGCCTCCTTATCTAAGTGCTTTTGACAGACATGCAGTGTAGTCAATCAGTGAAGACTCCTAAATAACTTCACAGGAGTGAGCACAATGTTATCTATATGACACATGTGAACTAGCACAGTCTAACTGTGAAAAACTTTCAAAATGCTCTGAGCTAGGAGGCGGTTTTCAACTGTTTAGAAATCAGTTTTAGCCTAGCTAGGTTTAGCTTTTCAAAAATACCACCAAGGGAACAAAGCAAATTTGATGATAAAAGTAAATTGGAAAGTTGTTTAAAATTGCATGCCCTACCTGAATCATGAAAGTTTAGTTTTGACTAGACTGTCCCTTTAAATCAGTTAATATATTTGACAGTTTCTAAACTGCCATTTATGTTCAAGCTTTTATCTAAACTCTACATATTTACGTTGTAAACCTTTTCCTTACAACCTTTGTTTTAAGATCATGATCCATGTAAGTGACCCATGCTCTACATTATTTCTGGCTTCAATCTTTCTGGAGATATAGTTCAAGAACTGTAAATCCCTATTCCATGTGACTTTTAACTAGAAATTGTACTGCTTTATATCATCCTATAAAACCTTACTTAAAGGGACAGTCTACTCCAGAATTGTTATTGTTTAAAAAGATAACATAGTAACATAGTAGATGAGGTTGAAAAAAGACAGAAGTCCATCAAGTTCAACCTATACAAATCTTAATATGCTTACACTTGATCTTAAATTAATCCCATTAAAAAGGTGACACATTTAACACAAACAATCATATCCATGAATTCTGTTTCTAGCCAGAAATGTATCTAACACATTTTAAAATGTATCTAAGGTATTGTCATTTACTACCTGCTTAGGTAATGAGCTCCACAATTTGATTGCTCTTACAGTGAGAAAATGTTTATGTTTCTGGAGTTTTAATCTCCTTTCCTCCAACCTACCCCTTGTCACAAACAGTTTTATTGGAATAAACAAAGCTTTTGCCATCTCTGTATATGGGCCTTGAACATATTTATAAAGTAATAATGTCACCTCTCAAGTGCTTTTTTCTAGAGAAAACAGATCCAGTTTGGCTAGCCTCTCCACATAGCTTAAATTCTCCATTCCCCTTACAAGTTGTGTGGCCCTTCTCTGAACTTTTCTATGTCTGCAATTTCTTTTTTTGAGGTTGTTCCCCAGAACTGCACTCCGTACCCAAGGTGAGGTTTTAATAGGGATTTATATAGTGACAGAATTATGCTTTCTTCCCTTGTATCAATGCCTCTTTTAATACATGCTAGTATCTTATTAGCCTTAGAAGCCATTGCCCTGCATTGGCACCCATCTTTAGCTTGTTATCTATTACTACTCCCAAATCCCTTTTCGCCTCTGTTATTCAAAGTCTGGTCCCATTTGAATAGTAGGTTGTCTGTTTATTTTTACTTACAAAATGTAGAACCTTGAATTTTCTTGTATTAAATCTCCTTTTATATTTACCTGCTCATGCTTCTAATTGTTGTAGATCCCCTTGTAAAGAAATTTCATCCATCACTGACCTAATAACCTTACTCAACTTTCTATCATCTGCAATAATATAGATGTTGCTATTTAATCCTTGCTCCAAGTCATTAATACAAATATTGAAAAGAACAGGGCCCAGTACTGATCTCTAAGGGACTCCACTGATTACCTTTATCCAATCTGATTATGATCCATTTACTACTACTCGTTGCTCCCTGTCTTTTATCCAGTTATTTATCCATGATCTAACATTTTCAGCTATTCCCAGTGCCTTAATTTTGTACATTACTTTCTCATGTGGCACTGTATCAAAAGCCTTTGAAAAATCAAAGTATATCACATCAACTGATTCAGCTTTATCTATATTTTTACGTACTCCCTTGTAGAATCTAATAAGATTAGTTTGAAATGATCTATTTCTCATAAAACCATGCTGATTTGAACTCATAAACTTTTTTTACACTAATATACTCATCAATATAATCCCTTCAATTATCATCCCCAATATTATGTCAGTCTAACTAGTCTATAGATTCCTGAATCAGCCCCGCTTCCCTTTTAAAAAAGTGGCACCACATCAGCTTTATGCCAGTCCTGGGATACTATGCCTGAGGATAGTGAGACTTGAAAAATTAAGAGTACAGGTTTGGCTATAACAGTGCTAAATTCCCGTAAAAACCCTTGGGTGTATTTCATCTGGGCTTGAAGTTTTATTTACCTTAATAGTGTCCAATTTTTTTCCCCCTGAAATCCTCTAGAGACAACCCAGTTTGTGGTGTGGACTTGTATGTTGTTTGTTTCAAAGCATCTCCTATTGGTTCCTCTCTTGTGTATATTAAAGAAATGAACTGGTTTAGTACCTTAGCTTTCTCCCTGTCACTGTTAAAGGGATATAAAACCCCATTTTTTTATTTTATGATTCAGACAGAGCATGACATTTTCAGCAACTTTCTAACTTACTCTTATCTGTTTTTCTTCATTCTCTTGGTATCTTTATTTGAAAGAGCAGGAATGTAAGTTTAGAAGCCAGCCCATTTTTGGTTCAGCACACTGGGTAGCGCTTGCTGACTGGTAACTACATTTAGCTACTAATCAGCAAGAGCTACCCAGGTGCTGAACCAATAATTGGGAAGCTCCTAAGCTTACAGTCCTACTTTTTCAAATAAAGATATGAAGAGAATGAAGAAAAATTGATAATAGGAGTAAATTAGAAAGTTGCTGAAAATGGCATGCTCTTTCTGAATTATAAAAGAAAAAAAATGTGTTTCATATCCCTTTAATCATGCTACCCTTCACACATTTTAATGTACCTATATTTTCCTTAGATTTTTTGCCATTTATGTACTTAAAAAAAACCTTTTAGGGTTTACTTAGAATCTTTTGCAATTAATCATTCATTTTCAATGTTGGCTATTTTTTGCATTCTTTGTTACATTCCTTATATATTTGCAATGTTGAGCCAGTACTTTTTTCTATTAACCCTTTAACGATGCATGTCGTACAGGGTACGTCGCACACAACCTGGTCTTTAAAGACCAGCGACGTACCCTGTACAACATTAGGGTTTCAAGCGGCTGGAAGCGATCCTGATCGCTTCCAGCCGCTTTCAAGGTATTACTGTGATGCATCGATATTGAGGCATCACTGCAATACCTTTTTTCCAAAACCGATGCAGAGAGAGACACTCTGTGGCCCTCTCTGCACCGGTAGTGATGGGTAGTGATGGGCCTGATCGTTGGTGGGTGGGAGCAGCTGCAGGGAGGCGGGTGGGTGGCCCATCACTACATTGCACATTCAGGAACCGGATGCCGGGAGCGTGCGGGGGGCCTGCAGGGAGTGCGCGCGTGCATGTGTGCACGCGATTGCGTAACAACCACTACCACCAATGAATGAATGGGAGAGAGGGAGAGGGAGGGGGGGAAATAACAGTCAGAAGGATCTGGGAGGGGGAGAGGGAGGAGGGTATTGAGGGGGGCAGCTTAAGGGGTTAATAATTCAAATGGCCTACTTTTTATCTTAACACATTTTTTTAGCCACATTGGCTTGAATTTATTTATTTTACTTTTATAACCATGTGGTATATCTTGATATGTATATTTATGTTATACAGTTTTAAATGTTATCCATTTGTCCTCTTTATTTTAATTAGAGAATACTTTGTGCCAATTTATGTTTTTTTAACAATTTCCTTAAATCATTGAATTTTGCATTTTTAAAATTAAAAGACTTAGTTAAACCTTTAAGACACTGCTTATGGAAAGTGATTACCCAAATGTTCCTTGGCTTCTATGTTTGATATTATGGGGCATATTTATCAAGCTCCATATGGAGATTGATGCCCCGTGTTTCTGGCGAGCCTTAAGGCTCGCCAGAAGCACAAGTTATGAAGCAGTGGTCTAAAGACTGCTGCTGCATAACCTGTCTGCCTGCTCTGAGGCGGTGGACAAACATCGCCAGAAATCAACCCAATCCAATACGATCGGGTTGATTGACACCCCCTGCTAACGGCCAATCTGCAGGGGGTGGTATTGCACCAGCAGTTTACAAGAACTGCTGGTGCAATGGTAAATGCCGAGAGTGTATGCTGTCTGCATTTATCGATGTGCAGCGGACATGATCTGCAATATCTGATCATGTCCGCTCGCACGTTCTTAAATAGGCCACTATATCTGTATTGTTTGACTGCACTAAAGCCAATATAGTTTTATTCCTAGTTGGCTCCTCTATTAATTGTGACATGAAGTTATCTTTGAGAACATTTAAAAATCTATCTCCCTTAGCTGTATTACTAGTTTAATTGGCCCAGTTAATGTTGGGTATGTTAAAAATCCCCCATAATTACAGCACTGATATTACTAGCAGACTTTCCTATTTGCATTAGTAATTAAGTTTCCTCAATGTCACTAATGTTGGGGGGCTTGTAGCATGTTCCAAGTAATATTTTATTTTTAGGATTTGTTCCCCACTCTTTATTTCATAGATAGTAGACATGTGCGGTTCGTTTCGGATTAATTCGGAAATTCGGTAAATTCGGTAAATTCGGAGATTCGGATCGATTCGGATCGATTCGGATTTCCGAATTAAAATACTTCCGAATCTACCGAATGAATCCGAAATAGCTGCCGTATCTCCGAATAAATCCGAATTAGCTCGTTAAAATTCGGCATTTCCCCATAGGAAACAATGGGAGTTTCGACTGAAAAAAAACTAACACCGCAGCCCCATTGTTTCCTATGGGGAAACACTAAGTCTGCACCTAACACCCTAACATGTACCCCGAGTCTCGAAACACCCCTAATCTAACACTTATTAACCCCTAATCTGCCGCCCCCGCTATCGCTGACACCTGCATTATTTTATTAACCCCTAATCTGCCGACCGAATATCGCCGCCACCTACATTATAACTATTAACCCCTAATCTGCTGTCCCTAACACCGCCGACCCCTACATTATAGTTATTAACCCCTAATCTGCCCCCCCCAACGTCGCCGCAATCTAACTACAAGTATTAACCCCTAATCTGCCGACCGAATATCGCCGCCGCCTACATTATAGCTATTAACCCCTAATCTGCTGTCCCTAACACCGCCGACCCCTACATTATAGTTATTAACCCCTAATCTGCCCCCCCAACGTCGCCGCAATCTAACTACAAGTATTAACCCCTAATCTGCCGACCCGATATCGCCGCCGCCTACATTATAGCTATTAACCCCTAATCTGCTGTCCCTAACACCGCCGACCCCTACATTATAGTTATTAACCCCTAATCTGCCCCCCCCAACGTCGCCACAATCTAACTACAAGTATTAACCCCTAATCTGCCGACCGCAAATCGCCGCAACTATAATAAATGTATTAACCCCTAAACTGCCGCACTCCCGCCTCGCAAACACTATAATACATTTTATTAACCCCTAATCTGCCCTCCCTAACATCGCCGCCACCTACCTACAATTATTAACCCCTAATCTCCCGCCCCCAACGTCGCCGCTACTATAATAAGGTTATTAACCCCTAAACCTAAGTCTAACCCTAACACTAACACCCCCTAACTTAAATATAATTTAAATAAAACGAAATAAATTTACTATAGTTAAATAAATGAATCCTATTTAAAACTAAAGACTTACCTGTAAAATAAACCCTAAGATAGCTGCAATATAACTAATAGTTACATTGTAGCTATTTTAGGATTTATTTTTATTTTACAGGCAACTTTGTATTTATTTTAACTAGGTACAATAGTTATTAAATAGTTAATAACTATTTAATAACTACCTAGCTAAAATAAATACAAATTTACCTGTAAAATAAAAACTAACCTAAGTTACAATTACACCTATCACTACACTATACTTTAATAAATTATTCCTATTTAAAACTAAATACTTACCTGTAAAATAAACCCTAAGATAGCTGCAATATAACTAATAGTTACATTGTAGCTATTTTAGCATTTATATTTATTTTACAGGCAACTTTGTATTTATTTTAACTAGGTACAATAGCTATTAAATAGTTATTGACTAATTAATAGCTACCTAGTTAAAATAATTACAAAATTACCTGTAAAATAAATCCTAACCTAAGTTACAATAAAACCTAACACTACACTATCATTAAATAAATTAACTACAAGTACCTACAATTATCTACAATTAAATAAACTAAAGTACAAAACCCCCCCACTAAATTACAAAAAATAAAAAACCACTAAATTACAAAAAATAAAAAAATATTACAAGAATTTTAAACTAATTACACCTAATCTAAGCCCCCTAATAAAATAACAAAGCCCCCCAAAATAAAAAAAAATGCCCTACCCTATACTAAATTACAAAAGTTAACAGCTCTATTACCTTACCAGCCCTGAACAGGGCCCTGTGCGGGGCATGCCCCAAAGAAAACAGCTCTTTTGCCTGTAAAAAAAAAACACAATCCCCCCCCCACATTACAACCCACCACCCACATACCCCTACTCTAACCCAAACCCCCCTTAAATAAACCTAACACTACCCCCCTGAAGATCTCCCTACCTTGAGTCGTGTTCACCCAACCGGGCCGAAGTCTTCATCCGATGGGGCAGAAGAGGACATCCAGACCGGCAGAAGTCTTCATCCAAGCGGGGCAAGAAGAGGTCTTCCATCCATCATACAAGTACCAAAATACAAACAAACACTAAATTACCAAAAATAATAAAATATTACAATAATTTTAAACTAATTACACCTAATCTAAGCCCCCTACTAGCTATTAATATAGCTTCAATATAACTAATAGTTACATTGTAGCTATTTTAGGATTTATATGTATTTTACAGGCAACTTTGTATTAATTTTAACTAGGTACAATAGTTATTAAATAGTTAATAACTATTTAATAACTACCTAGCTAAAATAAATACAAATTTACCTGTAAAATAAATCATAACCTAAGTTACAATTACACCTAACACTACACTATCATTAAATTAACTAAATAAATGAATCCTATATAAAACTAAAGACTTACCTGTAAAATAAACCCTAATATAGCTGCAATATAACTAATAGTTAAATTGTAGCTATTTTAGCATTTATATTTATTCTACAGGCAACTTTGTATTCATTTTAACTAGGTTCAATAGCTATTAAATAGATATTGACTATTTAATAGCTACCTAGTTAAAATAATTACAAAATTACCTGTAAATTAAATCCTAACCTAAGTTACAATTAAACCTAACACTACACTATCATTAAATAAATTAACTACAAGTACCTACAATTAAATACAATTAAAAAAACTAAACTAAAGTACAAACCCCCCCCCCACTAAATTACAAAAAATAAAAAAATATTACAAGAATTTTAAACTAATTACACCAAATCTAAGCCCCCTAATAAAATAACAAAGCCCCCCAAAATAAAAAAAATGCCCTAACCTATACTAAATTACAAAAGTTAACAGCTCTATTACCTTACCAGCCCTGAACAGGGCCCTTTGCGGGGCATGCCCCAAAGAAAACAGCTCTTTTGCCTGTAAAAAAAAAACACAATCCCCCCCCCACATTACAACCCACAACCCACATACCCCTACTCTAACCCAAACCCCCCTTAAATAAACCTAACACTACCCCCCTGAAGATCTCCCTACCTTGAGTCGTGTTCACCCAGCCGGGCCGAAGTCTTCATCCGATGGGGCAGAAGAGGACATCCAGACCGGCAGAAGTCTTCATCCAAGCGGGGCAAGAAGAGGTCTTCCATCCATCAGAAAAGTACAAAAAAACAAACAAACACTAAATTAGCAAAAATAATAAAATATTACAATAATTTTAAACTAATTACACCTAATATAAGCCCCCTACTAGCTATTAATATAGCTACAATATAACTAATAGTTACATTGTAGCTATTTTAGGATTTATATTTATTTTACAGGCAACTTTGTATTTATTTTAACTAGGTACAATAGCTATTAAATAGTTAATAACTATTTAATAACTACCTAGCTAAAATAAATACAAATTTACCTGTAAAATAAACCCTAACCTAAGTTACAATTACACCTAACACTACACTGTCATTAAATTAACTAAATAAATTAATCCTATATAAAACTAAATACTTACCTGTAAAATAAACCCTAATATAGCTGCAATATAACTAATAGTTACATTGTAGCTATTTTAGCATTTATATTTATTTTACAGGCAACTTTGTATTTATTTTAACTAGGTACAATAGCTATTAAATAGATATTTACTGTTTAATAGCTACCTAGTTAAAATAATTACAAAATTACCTGTAAAATAAATCCTAACCTAAGTTACTATTAAACCTAACACTACACTATCATTAAATAAATTAACTACAAGTACCTACAATTAAATACAATGAAATAAACTAAACTAAAGTACAAAAAAAACAAACACTAAATTACAAAAAATAAAAAAAATTACAAGAATTTTAAACTAATTACACCTAATCTAAGCCCCCTAATAAAATAACAAAGCCCCCCAAAATAAAAAAATGCCCTACCCTATACTAAATTACAAAAGTAATCAGCTCTATTACCTTACCAGCCCTGAACAGGGCCTTTTGCGGGGCATGCCCCAAAGAAAACAGCTCTTTTGCCTGTAAAAAAAAACACAATACCCCCCCCCACATTACAACCCACCACCCACATACCCCTACTCTAACCCAAACCCCCCTTAAATAAACCTAACACTACCCCCCTGAAGATCTCTCTACCGTGTCTTCACCCAGCGGGCCGAAGTCTTCATCCGATCGGGCAGAAGAGGACATCCAGACCGGCAGAAGTCTTCATCCAAGCGGGGCAAGAAGAGGTCTTCCATCCATCAGAAGTCTTGATCCAGGTGGCATCTTCTCTGTTCATCCATCCGGAGCGGAGCGGCAGCATCCTGAAGACATCCCACGCAGAGCATCCTCTTCTTTCTTGATCCGACGACTAGGTGACTGTACCTTTAAGTGACGTCATCCAAGATGGCGTCCCTTGAATTCCGATTGGCTGATAGGATTCTATCAGCCAATCGGAATTAAGGTAGGAAAAATCTGATTGGCTGATTTAATCAGCCAATCAGATTCAAGTTCAATCCGATTGGCTGATTCCATCAGCCAATCGGATTGAGCTCGCATTCTATTGGCTGATCGGAACAGCCAATAGAATGCGAGGTCAATCTGATTGGCTGATTCCATCAACCAATCGGATTGAACTTGAATCTGATTGGCTGATTAAATCAGCCAATCAGATTTTTCCTACCTTAATTCCGATTGGCTGATAGAATCCTATCAGCCAATCGGAATTCAAGGGACGCCATCTTGGATGACGTCACTTAAAGGTACAGTCACCTAGTCGTCAGATCAAGAAAGAAGAGGATGCTCTGTGTGGGATGTCTTCAGGATGCTGCCGCTCCGCTCCGGATGGATGAACAGAGAAGATGCCGCCTGGATCAAGACTTCTGATGGATGGAAGACCTCTTCTTGCCCCGCTTGGAAAAAGACTTCTGCCGGTCTGGATGTCCTCTTCTGCCCGATCGGATGAAGACTTCGGCCCGCTGGGTGAAGACACGGTAGAGAGATCTTCAGGGGGGTAGTGTTAGGTTTATTTAAGGGGGGTTTGGGTTAGAGTAGGGGTATGTGGGTGGTGGGTTGTAATGTGGGGAGAGGTATTGTGTTTTTTTTTACAGGCAAAAGAGCTGTTTTCTTTGGGGCATGCCCCGCAAAAGGCCCTGTTCAGGGCTGGTAAGGTAATAGAGCTGATTACTTTTGTAATTTAGTATAGGGTAGGGCATTTTTTTATTTTGGGGGGCTTTGTTATTTTATTAGGGGGCTTAGATTAGGTGTAATTAGTTTAAAATTCTTGTAATTTTTTTTATTTTTTGTAATTTAGTGTTTGTTTTTTTTGTACTTTAGTTTAGTTTATTTCATTGTATTTAATTGTAGGTACTTGTAGTTAATTTATTTAATGATAGTGTAGTGTTAGGTTTAATAGTAACTTAGGTTAGGATTTATTTTACAGGTAATTTTGTAATTATTTTAACTAGGTATCTATTAAACAGTAAATATCTATTTAATAGCTATTGTACCTAGTTAAAATAAATACAAAGTTGCCTGTAAAATAAATATAAATGCTAAAATAGCTACAATGTAACTATTAGTTATATTGTAGCTATATTAGGGTTTATTTTACAGGTAAGTATTTAGTTTTATATAGGATTAATTTATTTAGTTAATTTAATGACAGTGTAGTGTTAGGTGTAATTGTAACTTAGGTTAGGGTTTATTTTACAGGTAAATTTGTATTTATTTTAGCTAGGTAGTTATTAAATAGTTATTAACTATTTAATAGCTATTGTACCTAGTTAAAATAAATACAAAGTTGCCTGTAAAATAAATATAAATCCTAAAATAGCTACAATGTAACTATTAGTTATATTGTAGCTATATTAATAGCTAGTAGGGGGCTTAGATTAGGTGTAATTAGTTTAAAATTATTGTAATATTTTATTATTCTTGCTAATTTAGTGTTTGTTTGTTTTTTTGTACTTTTCTGATGGATGGAAGACCTCTTCTTGCCCCGCTTGGATGAAGACTTCTGCCGGTCTGGATGTCATCTACTGCCCCATCGGATGAAGACTTCGGCCCGGCTGGGTGAACACGACTCAAGGTAGGGAGATCTTCAGGGGGGTAGTGTTAGGTTTATTTAAGGGGGGTTTGGGTTAGAGTAGGGGTATGTGGGTTGTAATGTGGGGGGGGGTATTGTGTTTTTTTTTACAGGCAAAAGAGCTGTTTTCTTTGGGGCATGCCCCGCAAAAGGCCCTGTTCAGGGCTGGTAAGGTAATAGAGCTGTTAACTTTTGTAATTTAGTATAGGGTAGGGCATTTTTTTTTATTTTGGGGGGCTTTGTTATTTTATTAGGGGGCTTAGATTAGGTGTAATTAGTTTAAAATTCTTGTAATATTTTTTTATTTTTTGTAATTTAGTGGGGGGGGTTTTGTACTTTAGTTTAGTTTTTTTAATTGTATTTAATTGTAGGTACTTGTAGTTAATTTATTTAATGATAGTGTAGTGTTAGGTTTAATTGTAACTTAGGTTAGGATTTATTTTACAGGTAATTTTGTAATTATTTTAACTAGGTAGCTATTAAATAGTCAATATCTATTTAATAGCTATTGAACCTAGTTAAAATAAATACAAAGTTGCCTGTACAATAAATATAAATGCTAAAATAGCTACAATGTAACTATTAGTTATATTGCAGCTATATTAGGGTTTATTTTACAGGTAAGTCTTTAGTTTTATATAGGATTCATTTATTTAGTTAATTTAATGATAGTGTAGTGTTAGGTGTAATTGTAACTTAGGTTATGATTTATTTTACAGGTAAATTTGTATTTATTTTAGCTAGGTAGTTATTAAATAGTTATTAACTATTTAATAGCTATTGTACCTAGTTAAAATAAATACAAAGTTGCCTGTAAAATAAATATAAATCCTAAAATAGCTACAATGTAACTATTAGTTATATTGAAGCTATATTAATAGCTAGTCGGGGGCTTAGATTAGGTGTAATTAGTTTAAAATTATTGTAATATTTTATTATTTTTGGTAATTTAGTGTTTGTTTGTATTTTGGTACTTGTATGATGGATGGAAGACCTCTTCTTGCCCCGCTTGGATGAAGACTTCTGCCGGTCTGGATGTCCTCTTCTGCCCCATCGGATGAAGACTTCGGCCCGGCTTGGTGAACACGACTCAAGGTAGGGAGATCTTCAGGGGGGTAGTGTTAGGTTTATTTAAGGGGGGTTTGGGTTAGAGTAGGGGTATGTGGGTGGTGGGTTGTAATGTGGGGGGGGGGATTGTGTTTTTTTTTTTACAGGCAAAAGAGCTGTTTTCTTTGGGGCATGCCCCGCAAAGGGCCCTGTTCAGGGCTGGTAAGGTAATAGAGCTGTTAACTTTTGTAATTTAGTATAGGGTAGGGCATTTTTTTTATTTTGGGGGGCTTTGTTATTTTATTAGGGGGCTTAGATTAGGTGTAATTAGTTTAAAATTCTTGTAATATTTTTTTATTTTTTGTAATTTAGTGTTTTTTTTTTTTGTAATTTAGTGGGGGGGTTTTGTACTTTAGTTTATTTAATTGTAGATAATTGTAGGTACTTGTAGTTAATTTATTTAATGACAGTGTAGTGTTAGGTTTAATTGTAACTTAGGTTAGGATTTATTTTACAGGTAATTTTGTAATTATTTTAACTAGGTAGCTATTAATTAGTCAATAACTATTTAATAGCTTTTGTACCTAGTTAAAATAAATACAAAGTTGCCTGTAAAATAAATATAAATGCTAAAATAGCTACAATGTAACTTTTAGTTATATTGCAGCTATCTTAGGGTTTATTTTACAGGTAAGTATTTTGTTTTAAATATGATTCATTTATTTAGTTAATTTAATGATAGTGTAGTGTTAGGTGTAATTGTAACTTAGGTTAGGATTTATTTTACAGGTAAATTTGTATTTATTTTAGCTAGGTAGTTATTAAATAGTTATTAACTATTTAATAACTATTGTACCTAGTTAAAATAAATACAAAGTTGCCTGTAAAATAAAAATAAATCCTAAAATAGCTACAATGTAACTATTAGTTATATTGTAGCTATATTAGGGTTTATTTTACAGGTAAGTCTTTAGTTTTAAATAGGATTCATTTATTTAACTATAGTAAACTTATTTCGTTTTATTTAAATTATATTTAAGTCAGGGGGGTGTTAGTGTTAGGGTTAGACTTAGGTTTAGGGGTTAATAACCTTATTATAGTAGCGGCGACGTTGGGGGCGGGAGATTAGGGGTTAATAATTGTAGGTAGGTGGCGGCGATGTTAGGGAGGGCAGATTAGGGGTTAATAAAATGTATTATAGTGTTTGCGAGGCGGGAGTGCAGCGGTTTAGGGGTTAATACATTTATTATAGTGGCGGCGATTTGCGGTCGGCAGATTAGGGGTTAATACTTGTAGTTAGATCGTGGCAACGTTGGGGGGAGGCAGATTAGGGGTTAATAACTATAATGTAGGGGTCGGCGGTGTTAAGGACAGCAGATTAGGGGTTAATAGCTATAATGTAGGCGGCGGCGATATCGGGTCGGCAGATTAGGGGTTAATACTTGTAGTTAGATTGCGGCGACGTTGGGGGGGGCAGATTAGGGGTTAATAACTATAATGTAGGGGTCGGCGGTGTTAGGGACAGCAGATTAGGGGTTAATAGCTATAATGTAGGCGGCGGCGATATCGGGTCGGCAGATTAGGGGTTAATACTTGTAGTTAGATTGCGGCGACGTTGGGGGAGGCAGATTAGGGGTTAATAACTATAATGTAGGGGTCGGCGGTGTTAGGGACAGCAGATTAGGGGTTAATAGTTATAATGTAGGTGGCGGCGATATCGGGTCGGCAGATTAGGGGTTAATACTTGTAGTTAGATTGCGGCGACGTTGGGGGGGGGCAGATTAGGGGTTAATAACTATAATGTAGGGGTCGGCGGTGTTAGGGACAGCAGATTAGGGGTTAATAGCTATAATGTAGGTTGCGGCGATATCCGATCGGCAGATTAGGGGTTAAATAATGTTATTATAGGGTTTGCGATGTGGGGGGGCCTCGGTTTAGTGGTTCATAGGTAGTTTATGGGTGTTAGTGACTTAGTGTACTAAATGGGTGTTAGTGTACTAAAAACATACCGAATTTCGGAACGGAATAGAACCAAATTCAGCCGAATCCGTATAAATCCGAAACGAATTTATTCGGATCCGAATAAATCCGAAACAAATTTATTCAAATTTTGCCGAATCCGATTCGATCCGAAACGAAATTCGAAAAGTCCGAATCGATCCGAACCGAAAACGAACCGAATTTTTTAGCCGTGCACATGTCTAATAGATAGATCATTCCTTTATTACACATTTCCCAGTTTTCCATAACCAACATGGCTATATTAATATTCTTTTTACCTCTGTGATTATCTTGTATCGAAACTTCTGCTGACTGCCCCCTTATTTCAGTTCTTTTGACAGATGTGCGCTTTAGCCAATTAGTCCTGACTCATAAATAACTGCACAAGAGTGAGCACAATGTTGTCTATATGGCACACATGAACTTTCACTGTATAGCTGTAAAAACTGTCAAAATGCACTGAGATAAGAGGCAGCCTTAAAGAGTTTTTAGCTTTCATCCAAGAATACCAAGACAACAAAGCAAATTTGATTATATAAGTAAATTGGCAAGTTTTTTAGCATCACATGACCTATCTGAATCATAAAAGTTTAATTTTGACTAGAATGTCCCTTTAATGAATTCTCAATCTAAACATGCCCAATATACCCAGATTACAAGTGGATAACAAAAATATTAGCACTATTGTGCACTAACATCAGTTGAGCGCAATCAATATCGATCTTATTTTTGCTCTCTATAACAAGTTGAAAAGAATATATTAAAACTCAAGGGAAAGTCTAGGGCACAGTTAAATATGCATGTCAGATAGCACAGGTGTTCTAAATCATTTACATAATAGACTTCTATGGGGCAGTGCCGAAACACTCATGTTGGCTATCTCCCATCTCCACCACTATAGTAATAAGCCCTTGCAGAGACAGTGAATAGCCAACTGCTATTAGCACTCTCTTCAGATGTCTGGATAAAAAAAGTGACACTTGTCGGGAATACCCATGAACTTAATATTTTTTTTGCAGGAGGAATTATGGCATAATAACAACCTAAACTGTGGCAAAAGACTTTCTTTTATATTTGACAGACATTTTAGACATGTCATTATTTTGTAATACTGTTTTTTTTAATACATTTCTTTTAACATATTTGTAACTTGCAGATTGCATTTTTGCTGTGTTTTTTGAGAGATTATCACCTAGATTTAGAGTTCTGCGTTAGCCGTCAAAACCAGCGTTAGGGGGTCCTAATGCTGGTTTTGGCCTACCACTGGTATTTAGAGTCTTGTAGGTAAGGGTCTAACGCTCACTTTCCAGCCGCGACTTTTCCATACCACAGATCCCCTTACGTCAATTGCGTATCCTATCTTTTCAATGGGATCTTTCTAACGCCAGTATTTCGAGTCTTGGCTGAAGTGAGTGTTAGAACTCTAACGACAAAACTCCAGCCGCAGAAAAAAGTCAGGAGTTAAGAGCTTTATGGGCTAACGCCGGTTCATAAAGCTCTTAACTACTGTGCTCTAAAGTACACTAACACCCATAAACTACCTATGCACCCCTAAACCGAGGCCCCCCCACATCGCCGCCACTCTATTAGATTTTTTTAACCCCTAATCTGCTGACCGCACACTGCCGAAACCTACATTATCCCTATGTACTCCTAATCTGCTGCCCCTAACATCGCCGACCCCTACATAATATTTATTACCCCCTAATCTGCCCTCCCCAACGTTGCTGACACCTACCTACACTTTTTAACCCCTAATCTGCCGACCGTACCTCGCCGCTACTATAATAAATGTATTAACCCCTAAACCGCCTCACTCCCGCCTCAAAAATCCTATAATAAATTTTATTAACCCCTAATCTGCCCTCCCTAACATCGCCGACACCTAACTTCAAGTATTAACCCCTAATCTGCCAACCGGACCTCGCCGCTATTCTAATAAATGTATTAACCCCTAAAGCTAAGTCTAACACTAACACCCCCCTAAATGAAATATAATTTAAATCTAACGAAATTAAATAAATCTTATTAAATAAATTAATCCTATTTAAAACTAAATACTTACCTGTAAAATAAACCCTAATATAGCTACAAAATAACGAATAATTATATTGTAGCTATTTTAGGATTAATATTTATTTTACAGGCAACTTTGTATTTATTTTAACTAGGTACAATAGCTATTAAATAGTTAATAACTATTTAATAGCTACCTAGTTAAAATAATTACAAAATTACCTGTAAAATAAATCCTAACCTAAGTTACAATTAAACCTAACACTACACTATCAATAAATAAATTAAATAAACTACCTACAATTATCTACAATTAAATCAACTAAACTAAATAACAAAAAAAACAAACAGTAAATTACAAAAAAACAAACAGTAAATTACAAAAAATAAAAAAAGATTACATGAATTTTAAACTAATTACACCTACTCTAAGCCCCCTAAAAAAATAACAAAGCCCCCTAAAATAAAAAAATGCCCTACCCTATTCTAAAATAAAAATTTAACAGCTCTTTTACCTTACCAGCCCTTAAAAGTGCCTTTTGCGGGGCATGCCCCAAAGAAATCAGCTCTTTTGCATTTAAATAAACATACAATACCCCCCAACATTACAACCCACCACCCACATACCCCTAATCTAACCCAAACCCGCCTTAAAAAACCTAACACTAATCCCCTGAAGATCTTCCTACCTTATCTTCACCATGCCAGGTATCACAGATCCGTCCAGAAGAGGGTCCGAAGTCTTCATCCTATCCGGCAAGAAGAGGTCCAGAAGAGGGTCCGAAGTCTTCATCCTATCCGGCAAAAAGAGGGCATCCAGACCGGTAGACATCTTCATCCAGAAGGCATCTTCTATCTTCTTCCATCCGGCGCGGAGCGGGACCATCTTGAAGCAGCCGATGCGGATCCATCCTCTTCTTCTGGCGACTCCCGACGAATGAAGGTTCCTTTAAGTGACGTCATCCAAGATGGCGTCCCTCGAATTCCGATTGGCTGATAGGATTCTATCAGTCAATCGGAATTAAGGTAGGAAAAATCTGATTGGCTGATTGAATCAGCCAATCAGATTCAAGTTCAATCGGATTGGCTGATCCAATCAGCCAATCAGATTGAGCTTGCATTCTATTGGCTGTTCCGAATGCAAGCTCAATCTGATTGGCTGATTGAATCAGCCAATCAGATTTTTCCTACCCTAATTCCGATTGGCTGATAGAATCCTACCAGCCAATCAGAATTCAAGGGACGCCATCTTGGATGACGTCATTTAAAGGAACCTTCATTCGGCGAGTAGGCGTCGGTTGAAGAGGATGGATCCACGTCGGCTGGGAAGAAGATGGCTCTGCTCCGCATGGATGAAGATAGAAGATGCCACTTGGATGAAGATGTCTGCCGGTCCGGATGTCCTCTTCTGCCCGGATAGGATGAAGACTTCTGCCGGTTTGGATGTCCTCTTCTGCCCCATCGGATGAAGACTTCGGCCCGGCTGGGTGAAGACGACTCAAGGTAGGGAGATCTTCAGGAGGGATCGGAACAGCCAATAGAATGCGAGCTCAATCTGATTGGCTGATTGGATCAGCCAATCCGATTGAACTTGAATCTGATTGGCTGATTCAATCAGCCAATCAGATTTTTCCTACCTTAATTCCGATTGACTGATAGAATCCTATCAGCCAATCGGAATTCGAGGGACGCCATCTTGGATGACGTCACTTAAAGGAACCTTCATTTGTCGGGAGTCGCCAGAAGAAGAGGATGGATCTGCGTCGGCTGCTTCAAGATGGTCCCGATCCGTACCAGATGGAAGAAGATAGAAGATGCCGTCTGGATGAACATGTCTACCGGTCCGGATGCCCTCTTCTTGACGGATAGGATGAAGACTTCGGACCCTCTTCTGGACCTCTTCTTGCCGGATAGGATGAAGACTTCGGACCCTCTTCTGGACGGATCCGTGATACCCGGCGTGGTGAAGATAAGGTAGGAAGATCTTTAGGGGCTTAGTGTTACGTTTTTTAAGGGGGGTTTGGGTTAGATTAGGGGTATGTGGGTGGTTGGTTGTAATGTTGGGGGGGTATTGTATGTTTATTTAAATGCAAAAGAGCTGTTTTCTTTGGGGCATGCCCCGCAAAAGGCCCTTTTAAGGGCTGGTAAGGTAAAAGAGCTGTTAAATTTTTATTTTAGAATAGGGTAGGGCATTTTTTTATTTTGGGGGCTTTGTTATTTTTTTAGGGGGCTTAGAGTAGGTGTAATTAGTTTAAAATTCATGTAATCTTTTTTTATTTTTTGTTATTTAGTGTTTGTTTTTTTTGTAATTTAGTTTAGTTTATTTAATTGTAGATAATTGTAGGTAGTTTATTTATTTTATTTAATTATAGTGTAGTGTTAGGTTTAATTGTAACTTAGGTTAGGATTTATTTTACAGGTAATTTTGTAATTATTTTAACTAGGTAACTATTAAATAGTTATTAACTATTTAATAGCTATTGTACCTGGTTAAAATAAATACAAAGTTGCCTGTAAAATAAATATTAATCCTAAAATAGCTACAATGTAATTATTATTTATATTGTAGCTATATTAGGGTTTATTTTACAGGTAAGTATTTAGCTCTAAATAGGATTAATTTATTTAATAAGATTTATTTTATTTCATTAGATTTAAATTATATTTAACTTAGGGTGTGTTAGTGTTAGGGTTAGACTTAGCTTTAGGGGTTAATACATTTATTAGAGTAGCGGTGAGGTCCGGTCGGCAGATTAGGGGTTAATAATTGTAGGTAAGTGGCGGCGACGTTGGGGGCGGCAGATTAGGGGTTAATAAATATAATATAGGGGTCGGTGGTGTTAGGGGCAGCAGATTAGGGGTACATAGGGATAATGTAGGTTGCGGCGGTGTACGGAGCGGCAGATTAGGGGTTAAAAATAATATAAAGGGGTCAGCGATAGCAAGAGCGGCAGATTAGGGGTTAATAAGTGTAAGGTTAGGGGTGTTTAGACTCTCGGTACATGTTAGGGTGTTAGGTGCAGACTTAGGAAGTGTTTCCCCATAGGAAACAATGGGGCTGCGTTTGGAGCTGAACGCTGCTTTTTTGCAGGTGTTAGGATTTTTTCAAGCTCAAACTGCCCCATTGTTTCCTATGGGGGAATCGTGCACGAGCTCGTTTTTGAAGCTGGCCGCGTCCGTAAGCAACGCTGGTATTGAGAGTTGCAGTGGCGGTAAATATGCCTGTACGCTCCCTTTTTGGAGCCTAACGCAGCCCTTCTGAGAACTCTAAATATCAGCGTTGTTTAAAAGGTGCGGGGGAAAAAACCACGCATAGCTAACGCACCCCTTCTAACACAAAACTCTAAATCTAGGCGAATGTTTGAATTTTAATGCACCTATCGTGATTATGGTTCTATGCAGGGATAGGCACAGACAAATGCTGTGGCGGACATTTTCCAAAGTACAGACCTTAGTGAAGGACACCAAGGTACATTTGAAATTAAAAACATTATTTTATAGTGCTTGGTGTTATTTTACTGATGCAGATAGCACTGATCCTATAACCAGCCCTCCTCTGGCTATACCCATGAGCCAGTGTCACTACTGTGTCATTATATAGTGTGGGGTGTTATTATACTGATGCAGATACCACTGATCCTATAACCAGCCCTTCTTTGGCTATACCCATGTGCCAGTGTCGCTATTGTGTCATTATATAGTGCTGGGTGTTATTATACTGATGCAGATACCACTGATTCTATAACCAGCCCTCCTCTGGCTATACCCATGTGCCAGTGTCACTACTGTGTCATTATATAGCGCTGTGTGTTATTATACTGATGCAGATACCACTGATTCTATAACCAGCCCTTGTCTGGCTATACGCATGTGCCAGTGTCACTACTGTGTCATTATATAGTGCTGGGTCTTATTATACTGATGCAGATACCACCGATCCTATAACCAGCCCTTATTTGGTTATACCCATGTGCCAGTGTCACTACTGTGTCATTATATAGTGATGGGTATTATTATACTGATGCAGATACCACTGATTCTATAACCAGCCCTCCTCTGGCTATACCCATGTGCCAGTGTCACTACTGTGTCATTATATAGTGCTGTGTGCTATTATACTGATGCAGATACCACTGATTCTATAACCGGCCCTTGTCTGGCTATACGCATGTGCCAGTGTCACTACAGTGTCTTTGTATAGTGCTGGGTGTTATTATACAGATGCAGAAACACATCCAGTATTTCACTCAGGCTTTATTTATTCCATAACTTATCACCCAATATCGCTAGCAGTCTCTTGACAAGCCA
This sequence comes from Bombina bombina, assembly GCF_027579735.1. NCBI lineage: Eukaryota > Metazoa > Chordata > Amphibia > Anura > Bombinatoridae > Bombina > Bombina bombina. The sequence continues at coordinate 1,019,665,226 of NC_069500.1, read as the reverse complement.
CTAACTTTATTCACACTACATATTTTTTTTTATTCCTATTATTTAATCAGAAAGAAAAGATATACTAAGGTTGTGGCAGACACTGCAAGGGCTAGTCACGGACACCAGTGTCCGTGTACGGACACGTTTCCTATCCTTGGTTCTATGTTGTATTGTACCGACTTGGGAGAGGTATCTTACATCTATCTTTAAGAGGATCATCTGTTTCTGTTGTATTTGTTCAGTATAAATATGAGTAATTCTTTATTTGAATATACAGTATTTTGTTTTGTGATGCATATTTTCAAGTATTAACTATTCACTTCAGATCTCTAAAAGTGCAACATTTTCCAGCACTATTTTATCTCAATTCACCACTGTAACATGAGCAATAATAGTGCACCATGCCCTATCTATTCAAAGTATTGGGCACATTAAAAAATGTTGGCTGCATTAAGATTCTATGGTAAACCTGTTTTATCATTGACTTGTGGTACCAGATTGTGCGCTATTCTTTGTGCAAGGTTGCGTTGAGGATAATTTACGCTGCTCTATTTGTTTCTCTCCACACGTGATCTAGCCCAATATGTTTTTAACAAGATCAAGTACTAAACCATGAGACACTCTAAGGTTACCCACCAGTAGATATGCACAATTTACAAATAATTTAGCTAATATTATATACACAATGTGCAAATAATTTAGCCAATATTATATGTTCTTAAAGAGACTTGAAACACAATTGTTTTCATGATTCAGATAGAGCATACAATTTTAAACAAATTTCCAATTTACTTATATTACAAATTTTGCTTTATTCTCTTGACAACTTTTGTTGCAGGAGCAAATTACTAGAGGCACATATGTGCAGCCACCAATCAACAGCTAGCTTCCAGTAGTGCATTGCTGCTCCTGGGCCCACCTAGGTATGCTTTTTGACAAGGGGTACTAAGAGATCAAAGCAAATTTAATAAAAGAAGCAAAATGTTTAAAATTATGCTCTCTATCTGAATCATGGAAGAAACATTTTGGGTATCCCCACCTTTACTGAAAGTTTCTATAATGGATTTTTCATTTTTCTCTCTAAGACCCCGATAATCAAAACCTCGCCACTCAGGTGAGATTATTCTAAAATGATCCTTTAGTCCTACGAGATCCCTAGTGAAATTATCAAAACACAGTGTTACGGTATTGCCCCGGATATCGAGGGTTAATACCAGATGAAAGATGCCCTTAATACGGGAATAGCAACACACAAACCCAGTTAATACACCGAACGGGGAAAATACACGAAATCCTTCTCTCCTGGAACAGGCAAAAGAATAATTCAAAGTAGCAATTCCCCCCAAACACGAGACCAAGCTCCGTCTTGAGGGTAAAACAGGAATCTCTTTATTGAGGGCTACATGCCCGGTATTTAAGCAGGTCTCCCACCTGGTGGACAAGTATAGTACATTAGCCAATCGCAGTGGCTCAGGCATAAACGCTCCCCTTGGTACCAGTGAACCCCTCCTCCCTATCCTGGAGGTAATTGGGAAGAAATCCAACTATCTCCATGGCTAGAGGAAAACACCCTATTACAGGATACAATAAAGATACATTGCATAAACAATTAAACAATCAAACACAAGAAAACAATTGTCTATTCACAGGTAAAACAGATTAACATATCAAGTTAATTAACTGGGGAAGAACGTTTACTCAGACAATCTGATGTTGGGCAGTCTAGTTAACATATCGCACAGGAACACAATCAGTTTACCCAGACAGACTCCTGAGACACAATCAGATTAGAAACGAAAATAAAATACATCTTATTACAGAATATAATAACAGCTCTTATTAACTATTAAGTCCTTTATGCCCACTTGGTTTATAGAGTCACAATTGCTCCCACAAGGGGCACTCACACCATGTACCCTGTATTTATGGATACAGGGTGACATGGACATAAGACAGAGTTATTAAAGTACATGGGGTGTCCAGCATATACAATTCCACATTTCCATGCAGTCTCTGGGTATCCTTAAGCCCATGTACCTCCAGCCCAAAGAATGTTCCATAACAGGCCCTCCAATGCACAGTGGTGAGATTGGTCTTGTCACATCTCCCCCTTTTCCAAACAGACTAACAGGATATCTGACCTCCTGCCGGTCAGTGCCCTGGTTAGTCCAGCAACCTACCCATAACACAATTAGTAGTACAGCCCACCCACAATAAATGGTTACTACACCTGAGTACGGGGAAAACTTGTCCATGTCCAGGTGCCTCACCACAGCTGTGTGGGGGACTGGTACGCCGCTGAATTGGTGGGTTGCGAGGTGGGCAGAGACCAGCTGTACTCTGCCCTGGTGCCAGCACTACTACCGAAGTAGCCTGGTGGGAGCCTGGTTGCTGGAGGGGGAGACCGACTGTCTCCCCTTTGGATACATAGCTGTGCTGCTGGAGGGGGAGACCGATCGTCTCCACTTTGGACAAAGCACCATGCTGCTGTGGGGGGAGAACGACTGTCTCGCCTTTGGCTAAACAGCCCTGTTGCTGGGGGACAGGACCGACTGTCCCTACCCCCTGTGCTGTAAGTGCAGAGACCATGGTCCCATCTGCACGGTTGTGGGGCTTACTGTCTCCCCCTGGTGCATTAAGCTGCCGCTGGGGAGAGGGGGTAACAAGCTCCTCTCCCATACATACTTCCAGCCGCTGGGGAATGGAGACTGGGCTCCCAATTCCCTGCATATCACTCTGCTGATGGGGGACAGGACCAATTGTCTCTGCCCCCTGTAACTCAGTCTGCCGCTGGGGAATGGAGACTGGGATCCCAATTCCCTGCATATCACTCTGCTGCTGGGGGACAGGACCAACTGTCTCTGCCCCCTGTAACTCAGCCTGCCACTGGGGAATGGAACCTGGGCTCCCAATTCCCTGCATATCACTCTGCTGCTGGGGGTCAAGACCAACTGTCTCTGCCAGCCTGCCGCTGGGGAATGGAGACTGGGCTCCCAATTCCCTGCATATCACTCTGCTGCTGGGGGACAGGACCAACTGTCTCTGCCCCCTGTAACTCAGCCTGCCGCTGTGGAATGGAGACTGGGCTCCCAATTCCCTGCAGGACCGGTGGAGAGACCTCGGTCCCATCTCCACCGGCCACCTGGGGTCCTTCCCAGTAACTCTCCACAATATCTTCCCAGCTGAATGGGTCTGGATCTGGGTCTGTCACCTTGCTATCCTGCTGAGCCTTCCCAATGGAGTGGAAGAGATCTTGGTAGTCCTGCTCTAGTTCCCACTCCAGGGTTGCTACGTGAGCCAGGTCTTGCTCTACCTCATGGGGGTCATCCCAGTCATGCCAAGCCTCCCTCTCATAGAAAATGTCCTGAAGTCTGGTCTGCGCAGGGCTCTCGAATTCAGGCTCTGCAAAGGACTCCCATAACAAGCCAGGACCAAACTCCTCTCCCTCTGGCTTGTCATGCTCGACTGTCCAGGGTATATACTGTGCCATATACCACCAGAGCGCCTGGTAGGCATCCTCCAGCCATAGCTCCTGCCATACCCGGTGCTCTAGTTCCTTCACCCATTCCTCCAGGGGCTGCTCTCCCAGGAAGGGCATCCACAGGGCCACTTGCTTCTGCAACCACTGCTCTTCACTGGGGAGACTATCACCCTGCTGGTATTGTACATTATCCAGGGCCTGGTACCAGATGCCTTTCCTTAATGCATCCTGGCCATCCAGGTACTCCTCCTTGTATAACAATGCTGGTTCCATTCTGTTGCTTTTACGGTTGCTGCACTGGGACATGCGTTGCCCACAACTTGTAAATCCCCAGAATGGTGTCTCTTGTAGCTGTCCTTCTGGCTGTGGGAATGATCCCGCCGCTGCCACCACTTGTTACGGTATAGCCCGGATATCGAGGGTTAATACCAGATGAAAGATGCCCTTAATACGGGAATAGCAACACACGAACCGAGTTAATGCACCGAACAGGGAGAATACACAAAATCCTTCTCTCCTGAAACAGGCAAAAGAATAATTCAAAGTAGCAATTCCCCCTTGAGGATAAAACAGGAATCTCTTTATTGAGGGCTACATGCCCGGTATTTAAGCAGGTCTCCCACCTGGTGGACAAGTATAGTACATTAGCCAATCGCAGTGGCTCAGGCATAAACGCTCCCCTTGGTACCAGTGAACCCCTCCTCCCGATCCTGTAGATAATTGGGAAGAAATCCAACTATCTCCATGGCTAGAGGAAAACACCCTTTTACAAGATACAATAAAGATACATTGCATAAACAATTAAACAATCAAACACAAGAAAACAATTGTCTATTCACAGGTAAAACAGATTAACATATCAAGTTAATTAAATGGGGAAGAACGTTTACTCAGACAATCTGATGTCGGGCAGTCTAGTTAACATATCACACAAGAACACAATCAGTTTACCCAGACAGACTCCTGAGACACAATCAGATTAGAAACGAAAATAAAATACATCTTATTACAGAATATAATAACAGCTCTTATTAACTATTAAGTCCTTTATGCCCACTTGGTTTATAGAGTCACAATTGCTCACACAAGGGGCACTCACACCCTGTACCCATCCTGTATTTATGGATACAGGGTGACATGGACATAAGACAGAGTTATGAAAGTACATGGGGTGTCCAGCATATAAAATTCCACATTTCCATGCAGTCTCTGGGTATCCTTAAGCCCATGTACCTCCAGCCCAAATAATGTTTCATAACAGCCCCTCCAATGCACAGTGGCAAGATTGGTCTCGTCACACACAGATTTTGCTTTACTTCTGTATGTGAAGGAAAGACTAGCCCAGAGCAATATAGCACTGAATGACATGACAGTTCTCCTGCATTTTCACTTTGTGCTTTCTATTTTATATCACTTTACACTTCAGATTATTTTTTATAACATTTAAACTTTGCACTTTCTATTTTGTATTTTATTTTCTGTACAGCAGTGTATTTAGGATTGTGAATTTTGAGCAAACTTCACCTGCATACAGCTGGGGAGACAAATCAGTGAGACCAGCTTGTTAAAAATGCTTAGAAATTTTCACAAAACTGATGAGAGAGCTTCAGATATACCATGGGACTCCCTTGTTTAGCCCAGGGAACTGCCCTCTCCCTCCCACTTTCTGAAAGTGTCAGTTTTGTTTGCAATGCAGTAAATTCAAGGTGCAATGTAATTTTTATATATACACATAAATATACAAAGTATGATGCTGTTTTGTTAAAGTCACACAGAAGTGTAACAAAACTCACTGGGCTTATCTCTCCTTCATATATAAAAATGAGAGAAATCTTGCAGTACTGGAGATTTTTGCCCTGTTTTCTTTTGAAAATTCAGTGAGTTCAGCCCCTGTGATGTCTGAACTGCAATTTCTCTCCAAGCTGGAGAAGCTTTTAATATCAGGGCTTCAGTATTGAGCTTGGTTTTCCAGACAAATATTAGATAAGGAAGCAAGTGTGTGTACACAAAATGATAACATAATGAGATCTGATATTATCTGAAACTCAGACCATTATAAAATGCTGTGGTTTAAAAGCACAAAACCATAATTCATATACACAAAAAAATGCAGTTTCTCATACATTTTATACTCTGCTGCACCTGGTATAACAAGTAATTGAAAATACATGAATGGAAAATGTGTACTGTCCCTTTAAGTATAAAAGAATATATGTATGTTTCAGGCTCCACTCCAACCCACATAAGGTTTCCTGACAGCTTATGGGAGTCACCATTGCTCTAAAATGTAAAATTACAGTAATACATTAAGATAATAAGATGTCAATTTTCACGATAGCTAAAAAAAATAAATAGCTATATATAATTGTGCATACAACCTGTATGTTTCAAATCAAAGCGTGATAAACATGTAACTAAATCATAACATTTTAGAAGTTTATTTTGCCCAACATTTTGTTAAACATTCAACATGTACACATAAGATTTTACAAAAATTACCTTTTTTTCTAACTTCCATCCCTGAACAATTAGACGTTTATTTCTTTAATAAATTACAGTTGCCTATAACTTGCCAATAACTCTTTTGCAATCGGTTCCAATATGTAGACAAAATGGAATTGCATTGTATTTTATATTGATAATAGTACAATATTACTCATTTGCAGATGTCTGTGAAAGGTTTATTTAGCCCATAGTTTAGCAACTACCTTATAGTTCTTCGCAATATTCTAGTGCAGGACATGGATAAAGCTATTGATGTGGCAGTATCTGGTACTAGTTTTCATAGGATATGGATAAATAACAGGTAAAAAATCAGTAATTTATTGATGCAGCAGGACGTTTTTTAAGTGATGCTATACACCAGATTTGGTGGTGTAAATTGGGCTGTTAGACTCACGCCATGAAATGCACAGGGAGTACAGAGGAAACCTGCAGCCTGTAATGTAAATGAATGTAACAGGGTTACTGCAGAATAGCACAGCCAGGAGCAGTGCTCGTGATCAGCTCACTGTGCCAGAGGTGGCTCCAGGATATGGGATGGCTACAAGCCGAGCCTTAGCACTGATTGGAAGCTGAGCTATCTACGTTTATTTAAAGTGCTACTGTCCATCAGCACCTGCAAGTGAAAGTCCCTGTGTTCTGATGCAGATCTGAAAGCCTCACATCTACCAAGCAACTGATGTATAAGAACGGATCTAGAAGCAGTACTTTTATACTCAAACAGGATTATTATTATTTAGCTATTTTTGTTTTTGTACAACTACTCCTTACTTTAATGCAGATGTACCTAAATTTATGGATTGTCTCCTGTGTGGTTTTATGGTTTACACGTCTATCCTTTAACTAATGTGCCAATAACTGTGAGAATACTAAAAGGAAGAATAAATATTCTTGGCAGATAAATTCCTGAAACGTTTTTCCTTTTTAAGTTGGTATAAGCAAAACAAAATATACAATCTATATATATTATTATCGAGCTGGCTATTAATAGTTTTACTTCCCTCTGTATTTTGCATGTGAAAGTCATAGGATATTATTTGTGGATCTTATTTTCTGAAAACTGTTCACAAAAGAATAATGGGATTATTCTATATTTTTCTCAATCTTGATCTCCAGGGGTTTGTTTAGTGATACTTTAACAGCATATGTTGAATGTTTACTTATCTTCTTGAAGAAATCTGCATACTTTATACAGTGGATATGTTACCATAGCTCTGATTTCACAGCACAGTACCAGATGCAGTCCCTTAACATCACCCCAGAGCAGTTTGCCAGACTCCTGCAGGAGAATAATGTAACCAGGGAGCAGTTTATAGAGCTCTACCAGCTCCAGCCCTTGATCTACATCCCAGAGCTTCCTGTACACACTAAAATAGCCTTTGTGACAATATGTGTACTTATCTTTGTACTGGCACTATTCGGGAACTCCTTAGTCCTTTATGTTGTCACCCGGAGCAAATCTATGAGAACTGTAACCAACATTTTCATTTGTTCACTGGCACTGAGCGATCTCCTTATTGCTTTTTTCTGCATCCCTTTCACAATGCTGCAGAACATCTCATCTAATTGGATGGGAGGTAAGTTTGTTTTTTTTAAAATGTGATTATTAGCTTGAATGAATTAGGTTACCATAAAAACAAAATGCAACTGATATTTTACAAACGTGTGTGACTAAAAACTTATATGTGGACATATTTTTTTGTTCTGTCACCGGCAAATAGTTGTAAGGAGAGTTTGCAATACAATGCAAATATTTTGTTGTCTGCATTGGATCTGGAAATGGAAACAGTTAACTAGCAACAAATACATAAAATAAATAATACTTAGGTTATTGTGTCTAGGAAAATAGCTTGCACATTACAATAAAAAGTCAAATGTACTGTGTTTTATTTTTTTTATTTTTTTAACTTTTGCATCATATTATGGAATATATTGTATAATTATCTATTTGTCTCACTGTCTATCTTTGTTAATATAATGAATAATGTTTAACAACTTATCTACAATGTCATTTTAGAATTAGAACAAAAATGTATCTATAGACCATAACTACTGTATATTTCATGTTCATTTAAATGCAAATACATTCATATGAGCTCATATTTTCATTCTTGTGGGCTTATTAATTATCTCCTTAATACATTGGGCAATATAATATATTATTTTTTAATGTATCAGTTACTGAAGACATTACAGTATCTGAAGTAATAGAAAACTGCAGTACAATTTATTATAGACCAGTTATAAGTAATATTACAGTTTGCTCTCCAGACAGATCCCTCTTCCCACTAAAAATTATATAATATTAAATAGTAAATATATATAATATTAAATAATATTAATCAAATTGCATATTTTTCTAGCTAGATATATTTGCTATATCTTTGGAGACTGATCCATGGATTTAAGGTCATAGAAGGATTTTTTCACTACAGATGTATTAGCAAAATAGATTCTAGTAAACATTATGACTGAGAGCTTTTCTGGTGTAATAACCATGTGCCCCTGCGTTCAAACCCAGCGCTTGTTTAGATTGCCAGCAGTGGCATGTATTTGTCAGCAGTGATGCAAATTTAGTCATTACTGACCCAAGATGCTCTCTGAGCAGATGCAATATGAATGCAGGTGCACAAAGCACCTGTTTTGCTTTTTTATAGGAGAATATGCTTCTATTCAACACTGAAAAGTATGTGCATTTCAATTTGAAGTTGTATGTCCCTTAAAAAAAAAAAAATGTTATGTATAGTAGCAACAACTGTACAATGCACTTTCATTGTTAATTGTCTCACTTTCCTGGCATTTACTTCTGAATATACTGGAGATGGTATTATGAGATTTAGAACTCAGACCAGCTACATGCTATACACTGGTTTTCAGGCCACCGGAAAAGTGATATTATAAATTTAAGTGATTTTTCAATGATTATATCAGTGGACAATTAATATTTTGCAGGCATAGAGTTGCTTAAGTACAATAAAGACTAAGGCACAGACATGACATAACATATGAAACTAATAAAAAATAAAACCTATCACTTTTTAACACAAGAACAAGCCAGTTTTCTCACAACAATTTTATTTTAGCCTATATTAAATACAGGATGGCTTAAGCAATTTTTCAGAGGCTGCTACTCTTCCTAGACTTCAATTCATTAGTTGTCCCAGAGCTATCAAACCAGGCATGCCACAATGTAATATCAAATTCTATAGAAACACATTTCAATTACAGATTATTATATACTTTTAAAATAAAAACTTAGATGTTGATATGTTGATTGTTTGTGTCCAGAAATGGCATATTCAACACTAGAACATATATTTTTATAATGTATAGTCAATGATCATTCACTGGAACCATCCTAAAAAAGTATGAAACCTACCTATATCGCTAGTGAAGGATGAGGATATATGCTGTACCAAAAACTGGTGGAAGACCAGTTTAAAAATAAAATTGTGTGTAATGTATCCCCACAATACCTTTTATGCACACAGTCAAAAATGAGATATGCTACATGTTATATGCTCAGTCTAACGAGCATTCACTGTATTATTATAATACTAGTCCTAAAGCCCGTTCACACAGGCCATTTTTCTTCTGTTAAGTGTGATCAGTCCACGGGTCATCATTACTTCTGGGATATTACTCCTCCCCAACAGGAAGTGCAAGAGGATTCACCCAGCAGAGCTGCACATAGCTCCTCCCCTCTACGTCACTCCCAGTCATTCTCTTGCACCCAACGACTAGATAGGATGTTTGAGAGGACTATGGTGATTATACTTAGTTTTATATCTTCAATCAAAAGTTTGTTATTTTAAGATAGCACCGGAGTGTGTTATTACCTCTCTGGCAGAGTTTGAAGAAGAATCTACCAGAGTTTTGCTATGATTTTAGCCGGAGTAGTTAAGATCATATTGCTGTTCTCGGCCATCTGAGGAGTGAGGTAAACTTCAGATCAGGGGACAGCGGGCAGATGAATCTGCATAGAGGTATGTAGCAGTTTTTATTTTCTGACAATGGAATTGATGAGAAAATCCTGCCATACCGATATAATGTCATGTATGTATACTTTACACTTCAGTATTCTGGGGAATGGTACTTCACTAGAATTACACTGTAAGAAATACATAAAACTGTTTAATAACTAGAGATTATGTTTAACGTTTTTGCTGGAATGTAAAATCGTTCTCATTTGCTGAGGTACTGTGTGAATAAATGTTTGGGCACTATTTTTCCACTTGGCAGTTGCTTAATCTGTTTTTCTGACAGTTTCTGTTCTCCCTCACTGCTGTGTGTGAGGGGGAGGGGCCGTTTTTTGGCGCTTTTACTATGCATCAAATATTTCAGTCAGCAACTCATTGTATTCCCTGCATGATGAACAAATTTCACCAAACAACGAGGGGAGAGTTATGCCGACTAACTCGCCTCACGTGTCAGTACCTACATCTCCCGCTCAGAGGGAGGTGCGTGATATTGTAGCGCCGAGTACATCTGGGCGGCCATTACAAATCACATTACAGGATATGGCTACTGTTATGACTGAGGTTTTGGCTAAATTACCAGAACTAAGAGGTAAGCGTGATCACTCTGGGGTGAGAACAGAGTGCGCTGATAATATTAGGGCCATGTCAGACACTGCGTCACAGGTGGCAGAACATGAGGACGGAGAACTTCATTCTGTGGGTGACGGTTCTGATCCAAACAGACTGGATTCAGATATTTCAAATTTTAAATTTAAACTGGAAAACCTCCGTGTATTACTAGGGGAGGTGTTAGCGGCTCTGAATGATTGTAACACAGTTGCAATACCAGAGAAAATGTGTAGGTTGGATAAATATTTTGCGGTACCCGACGAGTACTGAGGTTTTTCCTATACCTAAGAGACTTACTGAAATTGTTACTAAGGAGTGGGATAGACCCGGTGTGCCGTTCTCACCCCCTCCGATATTTAGAAAAATGTTTCCAATAGACGCCACCACAAGGGACTTATGGCAAACGGTCCCTAAGGTGGAGGGAGCAGTTTCTACCTTAGCTAAGCGTACCACTATCCCGGTGGAGGATAGCTGTGCTTTTTCAGATCCAATGGATAAAAAGTTAGAGGGTTACCTTAAGAAAATGTTTGTTCAACAAGGTTTTATATTGCAACCCCTTGCATGCATTGCGCCGATCACGGCTGCAGCGGCATTCTGGATTGAGTCTCTGGAAGAGAACATTGGTTCAGCTACTCTGGACGACATTACGGACAGGCTTAGGGTCCTTAAACTAGCTAATTCATTCATTTCGGAGGCCGTAGTACATCTTACTAAACTTACGGCGAAGAATTCAGGATTCGCCATTCAGGCACGCAGGGCGCTGTGGCTAAAATCCTGGTCAGCTGATGTTACTTCTAAGTCTAAATTGCTTAATATACCTTTCAAAGGGCAGACCTTATTCGGGCCCGGGTTGAAAGAGATTATCGCTGACATTACAGGAGGTAAAGGCCATGCCCTGCCTCAGGACAAAGCCAAAGCCAAGACTAGACAGTCTAATTTTCGTTCCTTTCGTAATTTCAAAGCAGGAGCAGCATCAACTTCCTCTGCACCAAAACAGGAAGGAGCTGTTGCTCGCTACAGACAAGGCTGGAAACCTAACCAGTCCTGGAACAAGGGCAAGCAGACTAGGAAACCTGCTGCTGCCCCTAAGACAGCATGAATTGAGGGCCCCCGATCCGGGATCGGATCTAGTGGGGGGCAGACTTTCTCTCTTCGCCCAGGCTTGGGCAAGAGATGTTCAGGATCCCTGGGCGCTAGAGATAATATCTCAGGGATACCTTCTGGACTTCAAATACTCTCCTCCAAGAGAGAGATTTCATCTGTCAAGATTGTCTACAATCCAGACAAAGAAAGAGGCGTTTCTATGCTGCGTACAAGAGCTCTTGTTAATGGGAGTAATCCATCCAGTTCCACGATTGGGACAGGGGTTTTACTCAAATCTGTTTGTGGTTCCCAAAAAAGAGGGAACTTTCAGACCAATCCTGGACTTAAAGATCCTAAACAAATTCCTAAGAGTTCCATCGTTCAAGATGGAGACTATTCGGACAATTTTACCTATGATCCAAGAGGGTCAATACATGACCACTGTAGATTTAAAAGATGCTTACCTTCACATACCGATTCACAAAGATCATTATCGGTACCTAAGGTTTGCCTTCCTAGACAGGCATTACCAGTTTGTGGCTCTTCCATTCGGATTGGCTACAGCTCCAAGAATCTTCACAAAGGTTCTGGGTGCTCTTCTGGCGGTACTAAGACCGCGGGGAATCTCGGTAGCTCCATACCTAGACGACATTCTGATACAAGCTTCAAGCTTTCAAACTGCCAAGTCTCATACAGAGTTAGTGCTGGCATTTCTAAGGTCACATGGATGGAAGGTGAACGAAAAGAAAAGTTCACTCGTTCCACTCACAAGAGTTCCCTTCCTGGGGACTCTTATAGATTCTGTAGAAATGAAGATTTACCTGACAGAGGACAGGCTAACAAGACTTCAAAGTGCTTGCCGCACCCTTCATTCCATTCAACACCCGTCAGTGGCTCAATGCATGGAGGTAATCGGCTTAATGGTAGCGGCAATGGACATAGTACCCTTTGCACGCTTACACCTCAGACCACTGCAACTGTGCATGCTAAGTCAGTGGAATGGGGATTACTCAGACTTATCCCCTTCTCTGAATCTGGATCAAGAGACCAGAAATTCTCTTCTATGGTGGCTTTCTCGGCCACATCTGTCCAGGGGGATGCCATTCAGCAGACCAGACTGGACAATTGTAACAACAGACGCCAGCCTTCTAGGTTGGGGTGCCGTCTGGAATTCTCTGAAGGCTCAGGGACAATGGAGTCAGGAGGAGAGTCTCCTGCCAATAAACATTCTGGAATTGAGAGCAGTTCTCAATGCCCTCCTGGCTTGGCCCCAGTTGACAACTCGGGGGTTCATCAGGTTTCAGTCGGACAACATCACGACTGTAGCTTACATCAACCATCAGGGAGGGACAAGAAGCTCCCTAGCTATGATGGAAGTATCAAAGATAATTTGCTGGGCAGAGTCTCACTCTTGCCACCTGTCAGCAATCCACATCCCGGGAGTGGAGAACTGGGAGGCGGATTTCTTAAGTCGTCAGAC